>NC_073355.2:53487500-53787500 GCF_027580225.2 Misgurnus anguillicaudatus
ACGTAAAGAAGAGGGTGATAAGTTAAGCCCAAGAGGGCTGCCTCCCCGGGTTGAAAAACCCCCTAGGAGAAAAAAAAACCCCAGGCTCAGCCGGGGAAGTAAAAAAAAAGTCATAGGAGGGAAAAACCCTTGGGAGATATATTTATATTGAAACGATTAAGGAGATTAGGCGGAGGTTAAGCGGGTTCTGCCGGTGGTCGTTGGTCATGCATCAGCTGGGCATCACGTTGAAGGTCTGCCGGTGGGTCAGAGGTGTGCCGACTTTCACATTTACCGGAACTGGGTCTGTTTGTCTCATTGTCCTCGGAGAGGAGGACGAGACATGAAGAAAGAAAAACAAAACCCAATTAGCGTAGGGGCCATTCATATGTATACACCTGTACATATACACAAACATATATCCATATATATCCACACATATCTATATATACATATATACACATATATATACATACACATACACACACATACACATATACATACACATATACATATACACATATATACATATATATACACATATATATACATATATATATATATATATATATTAGGGCCGGGACTCGATTAAAAAAATTAATCTAATTAATTAGAGGCTTTGTAATTAATTAATCGAAATTAATCGCATTTTAATTGCATATTAAAATTTGACCTGAGAACAGTGAGAAGTTATTTTTTTCACATGGAGTTTTTGTATACTATTGAATAATGACTGAATACATAAGCTTAAGCAACAAAATATTGTTTATTTTTGTTCAACCAAGTCCAACAGACTAGTGCAATTTTTGCCATTAAGTGTAGCAATAACACATTTAGAAAGAAATGTAGTACATTTCAAAACTTCAGGCAGCCTATAGGTAGGTAGACCTTTTGTAAACTATGTTTTTTAAGTAAAACACAAAACTTTCAAGTAAATTCAGTCAGAACATTAGAAACCCTGACTATTAGAAAACATCTCTCTGTTGCTTCAGAGGCCATAACAGACTTTGTTGATTTACCAACAGCTGGTTAAAAAAGAAAGTTAATTTCAGTCCAACTCTCAATAACCTTGGCCAAAACAATAAAGAGTTCAACATAAAGTGCCAGCTGCACCAACAACATAATGCATAGTTCAACAAAAAGTGTACCATTTAAAATAAAATAAAAAAGTGCCAGTGATTGACCTCAGTCCCTATTCTTCCAATATCCTGATGAAAAATAAATCTTTCCTTTGCTTAGGCCACTGTTTAATCAACATTTCAGTAACAACAACCCCATTGGCCTCAGGATACATCTCTGACTACTACTTCTCCTTCTCTTTTAGCCAGTTGCTGAGACACACTAGCCTGTTCACATTTTCAAAGCTCAAGGCTGCCCTTTTCTTTTGAACAATGTTGCCTGCCTGTGAGAAAAGTCTCTCGCAAGGGACAGAAGTGGCAGGGCTGCCCAGATACTTGCGGGCCAGGGCAGAAAGCTGTGGATGGGCTCCCTCATGAGTGGACCACCACTGCAGTGGGCAGTCTGTCTCACTGATGGTGGGCTCTGCCCTGTAGCGGGCCAGAGCCACTTTGTGCGCCTCTTCATCCTCTGATTCAGAGTCTGAATTAAACAGTAGGAGGCTCCTCTTCCTTGCTGGCTCCTCTGTGGGTTCTGGAGTGGCTCTGTTTGGTTCTATTCGCAGCAGAGCCTCAATGCTGGTCCACACCCCTTCTCGCTCTCCTCTTGGTAGACACTTTAGGTCCTTAGAATCAGAATCAGGTTTATTGTCACATCACAGATGTACAGAGTAAAACATGGGTGAAATTAATTTTCATACATGGTTCCCATAGAAAGGGGGGGGGAAGCAGGGGAAAGGGGGTCAAAAAGAAAGAGAAAAAATAAAGAAGACCATTACACATGATACCTTAAAGCGGGGGTCGAGTGCTGTAGCCACCCTGAGCCATCCAAGATTGAGGGTATCTTGGCGTTGAGACAGGTCCATTTTAAAGTCACCCTTGAACCTCACCACATAGGCTGGGTCATCATCTGAGACCTCCATGATGTGGGTCAGGTGGCGGAGAGCAGGTAACACAACAGAGCACGAGACATAAGTCTCACCCCCAAGGAGCTCAGTCACATATCTGCAGAGGATAGTTTAGGAAAGTGATTAATTATTGTGCCAATTAATAGTAGATTAAAAACAGTAGCAACTTTATACTATACTGCCCTACAAAGGCAAAAGGCAGTAACTTCGTTTTTGGTCAAAAATTCCTTATTGATATTTTTGAGACATTCAAGACTTCCTTTATTATTTGCATTAGTATCTTGAGTCAATTTGATGTTTTTTCGAGAAAATAAAAATAAAGAAGGAATTAACTGACAACTGAAACTCACTAAGTCTAAACTTTAAATTCATTTTTCTCAGTTTAGCGAGTTAAGGTCTTTTGCCTTTGTAGGGCAGTATAGTCATAGTGATATAGATTTTTTTTGTCATAGTGATATTGATATTCAGTACAATAAATTTAAAAACAGTAGTTGGGTGTTTACCTGCATGGTTTAAGGAGGGTCTCGAGCCTCTGCAGTCTGTCCCACTCTGCTGTTGTTAACATGGTGAGCTTGTGCTTTTGTTTGGCTAGAGTAAGCTTCACAGCCTCTTGATTCCGCAGCAGACGAGAGATCATAAACAGTGTTGAATTCCACCTTGTGGAAACATCCTGTATCAGTGGCTCTTTGTCTTGTTCTAGTTGTGTTTGCTCCTTGTGCAGTTCCTCTGTGTTTGAGGGGCTGTGTTTAAAATGCCCCACTATTTTACGACATTTTGCCAATGTGGCTGTGAACCCGCTGTCAGCAAGGCAAACTGTGATGGTCCTCTGCAACACGTGAGCAACACACGGCATGTGTTGGAATGTGAGCTGTCTCATTGCAGCCATCATGGTTCGGGCACTGTCTGTTCCGATTGTGGTGACTTTTTGTGTGATTTCCCATGCCTCTGCCACGGACTCAAAATCTTCTGCCACGTTTTCAGCAAAGTGCCTAGCGGTGGTCTTCTGGATAGTTAAGGCAAATGAGTGAAGACGCCACTTGACGTCAATAAAGTGTGCCGTCACACCGAGGTAATTTGAATTGCTTACCGAGGTCCAATGATCCCCAGTCAGGGCAACACACTCGGCGTTCTCCAATAAATTCTCTTTATCTGCCTTTTCAGTGTCATAAAGCTGCTGGACTCTTTTTGTCACTGTCTTTCTGCATGGCAGCTCGTATGTTGTGTCAGACGACGCGATCTGTAGTACATTTTGCAGGCCTTTATCTTCAACCACTCCAAGTGGTCTACAGTCGCGTGCAATCCAGTGAGCCAGGCCGTTGGTTATTTTTTCAGACGTGGACTTAGTTACCCTGGTCCTTAAACCAGTCATCTGGTGGAGTGTGGGTTGGGTGTGGGTCCTCGAAGTACTCGGAATCGGGCTTACGTCCACGCTAGCTGCTATATGTTTGGCACTTAGGTGATACTTGAGGCTGGATGTGCTGCGGTGATATGCAAATTCCTTGTGGCATATCTTGCATATAACAATGCTCTTATCGACACTTCCATCCGTTCGTTTTTTATAACTAAATTTCCAATCCACGAGGCCAACCAAAGCGGTCTCATCAGCTCCTTCGTTCATGTTCACTGTGGTTTGTTGTTGTTGTCTGAGCTCATGAACGCTAGTTGGTGCTCCAGTATAATCGGTCTGCCGAAATATTCGTCCAGTAAGAAACGTTCCGCGGTGCAAAAATAAGTGCGATTAAAATGCGTTAAAATGTCTAACGCGTTATTTTTTGTGTAATTAATTAATCTTAATTAACGCGTTAAAGTCCCGGCCCTAATATATATATATATATATATATATATATATATATATATATATATATACATATATACACATATACACATACATATGGGTCAAAGACGAGACGTCACCATTTTGGTGTCCGCATCAAATATAATTTACAAAAGTGATTTTACATACAAAAAACACCTATAAAATGAAAGTAAAATGTGTACTTTTATGTTTCAAATAACTTTTGTGAAAATACAATGACCAAATATGAGTTTAATAATGATCCAAAGTGTAAAATCGTCATTCAGCGTAATGGTCCGGACTATGATTTTACTAATAGATTTTTAAATAAACGTATAAAATACCATGTTAAAAAAATATTTTCTTCCTTGGCATGTTCACATAAGTGTTGGCTGTTTTATATTAATAGAACTATGTGTTATTTTTTTCGTTAAATATTGAAACAACTAGGGGACTTTTGTCCCGAATATGCAGTTTGTCAGAGGTCATTCAGTGTAACGGGATCAGGAAACCATTTTGAAATTAAATAAACAAACAATAGTCATCAAGCAGTCTGTGATATCATCAAAAGGCCCCCTGAAGACCATGTGGTGATTCAGCAAGGTAAGTTTATTGCTCTTAAATATTTGATAATTTCACCTTTTCATAGTGTGGTATCTTGAGTTACAAAAACGACTGTCATTCAGTGAAATGCAAAAAAACACTTTTATTGTTAGATTTTTTGAAAAATAAGTAGATGTTGTGAATTATGATGATAAACCTTTCTGGTCAAGTTCACTGTTTGATATAGGTATCTAGTTGTTAACTTCTAATATTAGCTTAAGTAAAAGTTTCGTCATTCAGGGTAATGTTTTGTCATTCGGTGTAATGCAAATTGTATGTTACACCACAGTGTCATCCATTACACTGAATGATAGTGTCACTGTTTAGATAACATTTTTAGCATTTTATTTCTATTTCAGATAAATGAGGGATGTTTAGCACAAAAAAATATATCAAACTTTATCAATATTAATGTTTTAATGTATTTTTGTCGTTTTGGTACTGATTTCTTTTAGATGCCCACAAACAAAGAGAAAGTTTCTAGGCACTGGCAGAAAGTTAATGCAGACCCAGTAGGCAATGCATTTAGCAAGGAGACGAGAAAGGTATTGAGGAGTGCAATGTAAAAATAATAGGGCTGGGTTTAAAAAGATAGATTTCTCGATTTTAATCAATTCTAATTTTGAAGAAACAATAGTGATTTGTAAATCCCAATAATCAATCTTTCAGTCTATGCTGTTTTCAGATGATGTTAATCAATATCAAATTGATTTGAAATTGAATCAAATCGTGAAATTTGTGTCCAAGCCTAGCCCTAAAGAATAATAGTTTACTGCTGTTTTTAGATAGAGACTCCACCCTACCTATACCACAAGTTAAAGGGATAGTTCACCCAAAAATGAAAACCCGGCCATCATTCACTCACCCCCACGCTGGTAAAAACCCGCATGAATTTTTTTGTTCTGATGAACACAAAGGAAGACACTCCGAGAAATGTCCGCAACCAAACCGTCCGCGGACCCCATTCACTTCCATAGTATTTTTTTTAGTATCATAGTATGGGGTCCACAAAAGGTTCGGCCACAAACATCTCTCAAAACATCCCCCTTCCATTCACGCGGGCCTGAAACAACACGAGAGTGAGTAAACGATGACAGAACTCTCATTCTTGGGCGAACCATCCCTTCAAGAGAGGCCACTGAGGGGATTCTCCGCCCATAATACAAATCCTGATAACATGTCATTTATGTTGCCAAACAGAAAGTATTTTTTAATTAATAACACGTTTTATATAGATCTGTGTCAATAATTTTATGTCAATAATTACATGGAATCTGTATTTCAGCAACCAGAGAAGAAAGCAAGCTGCCTTGGCTGCAAATCCTGATCACCTGTCAATCAGGAATTTATCAGATGCTGCAGCTGAGAAGAGGCGAAAGCAATGGCGGAAAAATCAAAGAAAACACAGGGCAGAAGCTAAACGTATAAGGGCAGTTCTGGATCTTATTATACAGTATTACCACCTGTTCAGTTAATTTTTACGAATATGATATGCATTATGGAATAAAAATGATTATTAATTTCAGCATCTACTTCTGTGATTTGTTAAGGAATAAAATGATACAGAATAATATTCAAAACATTGCAATAATGGAAACAATGACACTATTTTTGTCAAAAATGATGATATAAGATCCAGTTCATGCCTCGGAGGATTTCAGATTGATTTTCAGATTGTCCATTGCTATCTATTGCCATGGATTGCACGAAGTAAGTTAGGAGCAAATCTTGCTGTATATTATGCTGGGCCACTTCGTCGTGTTATCCTGCAAGTTCAGAAACTGAATTCGGGTGGGGGAGAGTAACGCAATCTCCAGTCAAAGTAGTAGAACCGTGTTCCCAAATCGCTGTGTTTACACCGGCAGACGCTGCGCAAACCACTTCCGGCGGAAATGAAATGCATATGTGTAGAGTAATGGCGCCTCCCGTGATTTGGCACGTAAACTTGTCTATAGAAAGACGAGTAAAGTACAGTTCTGATAGCGCAGATTATAGATAGATAGATAGACAGATAGACAGATAGATAGATAGATAGATAGATAGACAGACAGATAGATAGACAGATAGATAGACAGACAGATGGATAGGCTAGTATAGAGAGATAGGGAGACAGCCAGATAGCATAACGTTAGCATATCTTTGTGTAGAAAGTAAACAAACAATTAACATACTCCTGCATGCTGGCTTAAGGGGGTCCATGATCCTGCCTGAAATGGGTGTAACTTTATGCGATCTTCAGCACAAACGGATTTAGGCAGCATGTCTCTAATCCTGGAAGCTGAGTGAGGCACGTCACATCTGTTCGCGGGGACCAGCGACCCAAACGCACTCACTTTCTTACAGCCAGTAGCGGAATGGCAATCGGGAGAGTCTTTCCGGTGGGCCGATCTGATAATAGTTATACATTTCGAGTTATATTAGCAACACCGTCTGGCGGCGTGATGTGCGGCCGGTTCCCGCAGCCCGCTGGTCAAACTGCAGCCTCTCTGCTCAACAAAGTATATAAAAGTGCTCAACCTGTTCGGCAGGTCCAAACATGTACAGGATTTATAAAAATACGGTGATCAATGAGCGGTTCCTCCTCAAATGGCATAGTCTGTTGTGATGTAAAAAGCTGCCGAACGCCTGTTTATTACAGTATGTATGCGGTCGGATCCGAGTGTGCTGCAGCTGCTGACTGCTGCTGCGTATAAAATGATTGTGTGATTCGTTATAATCGCATAAACAATATAACAAAGCATCCTTTTATTTCACAAAACAATATATTTGAGATATTATTTGATAGACTAGTAAGTGTGGATTAAGGATGTTTAAAAATCTCTAGCCTGGTGGTCAGGACATGAATGGATCAAATCAGCAGATTTGCGAAGTTTTATTTATCTCCACATATATCATAAATAATAATTAGCAGGGTAACTTTGCAGTATACCACATTATATATTTCCTATGATGTATATATGATTTCCAAATTATATACATACTCACTAAAAACAGTTGGGTTCAAAATAACCCAATAAATAACCCAATGGTGGGTTACTATAGCACTGACCCTTTGTTGGGTTATTTTAACCCAATGCATTGGGTAGAAAGTTTTACCCAATTAGTTGGGTTATGAAATAACCAATTTGTTGGGTTATTTTTGCAATGCTGTTTTAACTTCATTATTATTATTATTATTGTTGTGGCCAATGTGAATGTGTGTGCATGTGTAGTGTTTGTGGGTGGCGTTAGGTTTGCGTGAATGATTTGTCCGTTACGTCACCTGCGCACCTGTGTGGATGTGCTAATCAGCCAGGTTAGTAAGGGATTCACGGGGAAGCCAGAGGAGGAATTTAGCTGAGGAAGCCACAGTTTTTCAACCTCAGCTGTGCGATGGTGATGGTTTTTTAGTCTGTTTGTCTTTAAACGTTAAATCAGTCGTTTGTCTATGTTTTTTAAATTTACATAATAAAGAAGAATTAATTATACAACAACGGAGGACCTCATTTATTTGCAACAGCAAGAGTTGGAAAGGGCTTCAAAATAGCTGTAGTGGCATTTTTTTGTGGACCGATTGCCACTATATTTTGTTGAAAAACTCAGCTTCAAAGCACGGAAAGATTGGATTTGCCACGCGAAGGACAGCGCCGCGCTTCATTGATTGAGTGCCAGCTGAGTCCACTCACGGCAGACACACGCTGGGAAAGAGCTTCGCAGAGGAATCACGGTAGGACAAAATAAGGATTGTTACAAGTTGTGTTGAAGAGATTGGCCTTCTCACAAAAAGGACACAGGTACGTCCTGCTACAATTCTTAATAAAGCCTTCAGCAGTTCTGCTATATCAAAATGAGTGATGTGTCTGCAGCTGTCAACTAAAATGAAACGGAAAATGAAAGTGGTAAAAGATCGGTCAAATTGACGGTCAAAGCATTGCAATTACAAATCATATCAAATCAAAAGGAAAGGAATTCCAGGTTAAAGAAATTATAAAACTAACAAAGGATGTTAAGCAACTGATGCTTTTAAAGGGAAATGTGTCTGAGGTACAAACAAAGTATGAAATGTGTTTGAAACTTTGTGTGGAAATTGAACAGTTTCACGAAGCATTGAAACAAAAATTGCCTGATGATGAAATGTCAAAGCAAAATGAATGGGTTGAAAATCAAATGCACAACAATAAAGCAATAATACAAAATGTGGAAAAGTGGTTGTTTGAAAATGGGGACGATGATGATGCTGCATTAAATGAAGTTGCACCAGCCACCACTGTGGTCACTGATGACATTAGTCCAGGGGACAGCGTTTCTAATGTTGGTGGTAAATCAGGCTCATCAACTGGCCGTTACAGTAGTAGGTCTTCAAGGTCTTCAATTTCCTCTGCACGCCTAAAAGGAGAGGCGGAAAAAGCTGCTCTTATTGCTAAGGCAGCTGCCCTTAAACAAAAACATGAGCTGGACGCTCAGGAGGAGCAAATCAGACAGAATAAGGAATTGCTGGAATTGCAAAGTCAAATTGCTATACAAACTGCAATGGTTAATGTTTACAGAGGATCTGATGTGGAGAGCTCACAAGCTCATTCAGATGGAATGAATTCATATTTGCGAAGTTCTAAACGTGAGTCTTCTCTCAGACTCTCTGCCACGGAATTTGTTCCACAAAGTTTAAAGCCTCAATTCAATCATCCACCAACAGGAGGCACCAATGCGGCAGAGCAAACGGAGGCTCAGCATAAGTATTCTAATCCCCAGTTCAATCTTCCATCAATAGGAGGTGACAAAACTGCCATATCAATGGGTGCAAGACGCAAAGAAACATTTTCACAGTATGTTGTACCAAAAGCTCATGCTCTGAATCCCCAACCAAGCATACCTCAAATATGTCAGGAAACATATCATGCAACACGTCATACAAAGGAACCCATCCAACATGTTGACCTGATGCAAACTAATATGGACCAGGGCAATCTTCTTTCCATTATGAAACAACAAAACGACATAACAGCTTTATTAGTGCAACAACATTCTTCATTATCATTACCTCCAAGGGATATACAGTCTTGTTCAAAATAATAGCAGTACAATGTGACTAACCAGAATAATCAAGGTTTTTAGTATATTTTTTTATTGCTACGTGGCAAACAAGTTACCAGTAGGTTCAGAAGAATCCCAGAAAACAAATGAGACCCAGCATTCATGATATGCACGCTCTTAAGCAGTGGTGTCAAAAGTATTCATATTCATTACTCAAGTAGAAGTATAGATACTAGGGTTTTAAAAGACTTTTGTAGAAGTTGAAGTATCAACTCAAGCTTTTTACTCAAGTAAAAGTGAAAAAGTACTGGTTTCAAAACTACTTAAAGTATAAAAGTAAAAGTAATGTAAGGAAAAAAAATGTCATTAGAGAAAAAAGCCTAGGCCGCACCAAAGGGGCCTTTTGGGCACTACCCTATCTCCTCTAAAAAATGTTTCTAAAGGCCATAATAACTATAGTGTTATATTAAAAATGTTAATGTTAAAAAATTTGGGATGCACTAGGGCCAGGGGTAGGCAACGTCAGTCCTGGAGTGTCGATGTCCTGCAGATTAGCTCCAACCCTTATAAAACCTTGGTTACCTGTAGTTTCAGGTGACTTTAACCTTTATTAGTTTGTTCAAGTGTGCTTGATTAGACCTGGAGCTAAACACTGCAGGACATCAGCACTCCATGTTGCCTACCCCTGCACTAGGCTATCTGTTTCAACCACATACGGTATATGCCCATTAAAAATGAACGCATTTCAATACAATGCAAACAAATACATTAAAGCAGTGGTTCTCAAACTGGATGTTGCCAGATGGTGCCAGGGGCCCCAGTTTTATAATATTTTATGAAAAACATTACTTTATTATAAATTCTGAGTAATTAAACCTCAGAAAAATAAGGCTACTAAACAAAAGCAATAAATTGTATAATTTAAAATGTTTTGTTTAATTCAAATTTAAAGTTTTAGAATATTTATGTCAATCCACTGTACACAAGGGAGGCCGCAAAAAATGTTTGATAACAACTGCATTAAAGATCCATATATGTGTACTGCTAAGCATTAACATGTGTTCCATAGAGAGGAAGATATAATGACTAGTTGCCTATAAATATTGTAATGGTGCAAAAAGTCAAACTTCAGAGCAGTGCTGCTGGTGGCCAAACTTTTACAGTGGTGCCCTCTTTAGTTAAAAAACAACAAAATCACACACAACTATAGTATGTGTGAGAATACAAATATGCTATTGTTATCATTTATAATTGTATTTTGACAGCAACACAAACTACAATTATACAAATATGCAATTATATATTATAGCCTATATTTCTGCATCTGTACTTGTGCAGCTAATGGACTTTAGTATACTTTACTTTAGTCAGTATATATCCAAGCAATTTTGGAGAATTACTAAATGTCTTTATTGTAAGTAAATTAAAAGTCAGGTTTAAGGAAACAGCTGATGTATATTAACAAAAGCAAAAGTTGGTATGTATGGTTATGTGTTTGATTGATTTAACACTCAAGCATTCAGCTAAGTAGGTTTTGTTAATGCAAATAAAATTTACGGCAGTTATTAGCATATACAAAACAACAATGTCTTTAGCCTAGATATCTTTGCC
This sequence comes from Misgurnus anguillicaudatus, assembly GCF_027580225.2. Classification (NCBI taxonomy): domain Eukaryota; kingdom Metazoa; phylum Chordata; class Actinopteri; order Cypriniformes; family Cobitidae; genus Misgurnus; species Misgurnus anguillicaudatus. The sequence continues at coordinate 53,498,522 of NC_073355.2, forward strand.
ATGCTTCAAAACGCAACGCAGCACAATGTCATATAAGTTGAACAACTGAAGTTACATGATATAAATTGGTATTGTTACACTATTTAAAATCACACAGATGAGTTGGTGCCAGCCGCCAGCTATACATTTACACAGGCTTGTGAATGTGTACTGACCTGAAAGTGATGCGCGAGTTTTATTTCGTACTTTTCCATTTGAAGACAGAATGCCGCGTTCTTCTGTTACTGTACAAACAGATGGCGGATGATATCAAAGCATCGCGAGGGGAGACACTCTGCATGCTTTCTAATCGCTCTCGCGGTTCTTTTATGTTTCTCTGTGCAGCGCTATCGAACAAACTTTTGATCATCTGCAGTCAGCTGGGGGGCGGGGATTGCGTACAAACCAATAGGGAGTCGAAATGGTGTATGTTTATACTTCTCATCCAACCACAATCGCAACCGGATGATGCAATTTATCAAGATAGTTTTTTTTAACGATGACAAGCCGGAATGTAAAAAAAGAAAACAAGTTGAAATTAATAGAAGTAACGAGGCGATTTTTAAAATGTAAGGAGTAGAAAGTACAGATAATTGCGTGAAAATGTAAGGAGTAGAAGTAAAAAGTCGTCTGAAAAATAATTACTCAAGTAAAGTATAGATACCCAAAATATCTACTTAAGTAAGGTAACGAAGTATTTGTACTTCGTTACTTGACACCTCTGCTCTTAAGGCTGTGCAATTGGGCAATTAGTTGAATTAGTTGAAAGGGGGTGTGTTAAAAAAATAGCAGTGTGGCATTCAATCACTGAGGTCATCAATTTTGTGAAGAAACAGGTGTGAATCAGGTGGCCCCTATTTAAGGATGGAGCCAACACTTGTTGAACATGCATTTGAAAGCTGAGAAAATGGGTCGTTCAATACATTTTTTCAGAAGAACAGCGTACTTTGATTAAAAAGTTGATTGGAGAGGGGAAAACCTATAAAGAGGTGCAAAAAATAATAGGCTGCTCAGCTAAAATGATCTCCAATGCCTTAAAATGGAGAGCAAAACCAGAGAGACGTGGAAGAAAACGGAAGACAACCATCAAAATGGATAGAAGAATAACCAGAATGGCAAAGGCTCAGCCAATGATCACCTCCAGGATGATCAAAGACAGTCTGGAGTTACCTGTAAGTACTGTGACAGTTAGAAGACGTCTGTGTGAAGCTAATCTATTTTCAAGAATCCCCCGCAAAGTCCCTTTGTTAAAAAAAGGCATGTGCAGAAGAGGTTACAATTTGCCAAAGAACACATCAACTGGCCTAAAGAGGAATGGAGGAACATTTTGTGGACTGATGAGAGTAAAATTGTTCTTTTTGGGTCCAAGGGCCACAGGCAGTTTGTGAGACGACCCCCAAACTCTGAATTCAAGCCACAGTACACAGTGAAGACAGTGAAGCATGGAGGTGCAAGCATCATGATATGGGCATGTTTCTCCTACTATGCTGTTGGGCCTATTTATCGCATACCAGGGATCATGGATCAGTTTGCATATGTTAAAATACTTGAAGAGGTCATGTTGCCCTATGCTGAAGAGGACATGCCCTTGAAATTGTTGTTTCAACAAGACAATGACCCAAAACACACTAGTAAACGGGCAAAGTCTTGGTTCCAAACCAACAAAATTGATGTTATGGAGTGGCCAGCCCAATCTCCAGACCTTAATCCAATTGAGAACTTGTGGGGTGATATCAAAAATGCTGTTTCTGAAGCAAAACCAAGAAATGTGAATGAATTGTGGAATGTTGTTAAAGAATCATGGAGTGGAATAACAGCTGAGAGGTGCCACAAGTTGGTTGACTCCATGCCACACAGATGTCAAGCAGTTTTAAAAAACTGTGGTCATACAACTAAATATTAGTTTAGTGATTCACAGGATTGCTAAATCCCAGAAAAAAAATGTTTGTACAAAATAGTTTTGAGTTTGTACAGTCAAAGGTAGACACTGCTATTTTTTTGAACACACCCCTTTCAACTAATTGCCCAATTGCACAGCCTTAAGAGCGTGCATATCATGAATGCTGGGTCTTGTTTGTTTTCTGAGAATCTACTGAACCTACTGGTAACTTGTTTGCCACGTAGCAATAAAAATATACTAAAAACCTTGATTATTCTGGTTAGTCACATTGTACTGCTATTATTTTGAACAAGACTGTACCATGCTTTGATGGAGATCCGCTTGAATACAGCACCTTTATTAGAGCATTTGAGCATGGAGTGGAGGGAAAGGCTGGTAGCAGCATAGACTGTTTATACTTTTTGGAGCAGTATACTAAAGGACAACCTAGGGAACTGGTTAAGAGCTGTCAGCACATGCCACCAGACAGAGGATATCGAAGAGCAAAGGCCCTCTTACAAGAACGTTTTGGAAATGAACAAAAAATAGCCACTGCATACATGGAAAAAGCTCTTGGATGGCCATCAGTAAAATCTGAAGACATTGAAGCGTTGCAAGCCTTTGCTTTGTTTTTACGTGTTTGTTGTAATGCTATGGAGGACATAAGCTATATGTCAGAGATGAATATGCCATCCAACATGCGTGCTATTGTTTTGAAGTTACCATATAAATTGAGGTGTTACGTCCCCTGTGGACGTATTTGTTATATAATTTGGGATTTGTGACATCTATTGGGCATGTGTGTTTTTTTCTCTCTCTTTCTCTCACTCTCTCTGTGTGTGTAGCAGGTTGCTAATTAGGCTCCAGCTGAAGGACATCAGTGAGTGAACGGCAAACCAACATAAGAGAGCAGTGAAACCACGTTTGGGTGCTGACGGCAACGCGCTCACTCTTTGTCCTGATCCAGAAGTGTGCAGACCAAGTGTGGTCTGAGTTTGACTTTGTGAATTTTGAAATAACTGTTTATTGAAGCAGCAATCATTGCTGTGGACTTTATATTTTTATTTTATTCTTTCTTACTTTCTGAGAATGCGTGTTGTTCTCGGTTTATGTAAACACTTAATTTATTTATGTTGATGAGCGGTAGGGAGAGGGTGCCATTTAATTTGTAAACTTTTGTAGATGTTTATATTTAGTTAGGAAGAAAGGTAAGACTCTGTTGTTTGGTTTGTTCTTTTCTTTGGTAGTTATTTAGAGGTTACTTTAATAGTTAGATCTGTTTTGTTTGTTATGTTGGCCTTGCCCTCTCCTGAAGATTTGCTTACTTTATGATTATATAACATCAACAAATAAACTAAGTTTGTTGGTTAATTTTGTTGTCCCGTTTCTTCTGGATCAGGGGATTGATGTGACCGTCAGCCATTTAGGTTCATTATTATTTTAGTTCTTTATTTAATTGTTACAACCCCTCCTTCCCCTAGACTTAAAGGAAGGGACGTAACAAGTGGGGGCTCGTCGTTTTTTTTTTTGGAGCATGAATTGGGTATTTCGCTGTGATAATTCTCTGGATTGATTGGACAATTGCAACCTGATTAATTCAGAATCGTTTGAGGTGAGTACTCTCTTGTTCTCTCATGTTTGACTGTTTTCAATTGGGGTAGGAAAGGAATAAGGGAGAAAGAAAGGAATAATGGAGTTTGATCTAACAGCTTTCACTCTTGCGCCTACGTTAGAAGTCTTTGATAATTGTAGGAAGGAAGACTTGGTTTTGATAGCTGACTTTTTTGATATTAAGATTCAGAAGGATACCACCAAAAATGTGCTTAAAAGGAATCTTTATGAGAAATTGGTAGAGGCAGGTATACTTCCTACGTCACATGATGATGATGATGATGGTGAGGAGCTTCAGTCTGTTGTGGTAACGGGTGCTGAGACAGTAAATCCTTTACCCCTGCAAGGTAGTCCAAAATTTAGCTCTGTGCCTCAGGATTCAATGATTACTTTAAAGTTGAAAGAACTTGATCTTTTAATTAAAAAGCAGGAATGTGAGGCAGAGATGATAAGACTTCGCGTAGTGGAAAAACAGACGGAAAGGGATATTCAGATGCGTAAACTGGATTTAGAAGCAGAACGTTTAGCCCATAGAACAATTCCACATGTACAACCTAGTCCAATATCATCTCCCGTAAATATGAGTGGAACCAGTGCAGTTACCCAGGATTTTTCTCAAGATGTGCAGAGTGACTCATTTGATGTTAGTAAATATATCAGACTTGTGCCTCCCTTTAGAGAAGCTGAAGTGGATTCATACTTTGTTGCGTTTGAGCGTATAGCGGGTAAGCTGAAATGGCCAAAAGAGATGTGGGCTTTGCTGTTGCAGTGTAGTCTTACAGGGAAAGCCCAAGAGGTTTGCTCGGCGTTGCCTATTGAGGGGTCCCTTGATTATGAAACTGTTAAGTCCGCGGTTTTACGAGCATACGAGTTAGTTCCTGAAGCCTACCGGCAAAAATTTCGTGGTCATATGAAAACAGTCAAACAAACTTATGTGGAGTTTGTGAGGGAAAAGAGAGTCCTTTTTGAAAAATGGTGCCTCTCTAGTAAGGTGACATCCCTAAAAGAGTTACAAGAATTAATCTTGTTGGAGGAATTCAAGAACTGCGTTCCGGCCAATATTGTTGTATACCTAAATGAACAAAAGGTTGTTTCTCTTGATAATGCGGCGATATTGTCAGATGAATTTGTGTTGACCCATCGAAATGTCTTTTCGGCTAGTGCGGCTGTTAAAACTCAAATGGGAAGTACAGATAATTCAATGCACCGGGTGATACGTTCATCTAAGGGCGAAATGACTCGTAAACCTAATGTGGGTGGTGATAAGAGGGTTTGTTTTTTTTGCCTTGATCCAAATCATCTGGTTGCAGATTGTAAAGCGTGGAAGCAAAAGAGTGGAGCTTCTAAAGCTAAAAACGTTGCTCTAGTCGACTCTGTACAGGTTGACTCCAATAAGGATGGGACTTACCAACCCTTTTTATATAAAGGTTCGGTTTCGTTGTCAGCTGATCTGGACTTTAAGTCTGTGACCATTCTTCGCGATACTGGTGCTGCACAGTCGTTTGTATCTGCAAGAGTTTTGCCATTCTCTGAACTTTCATTTACTGGTAAAGACGTGTTAGTACGCGGAATTGAAATGCGTTGTGTCAATGTACCACTTCATACTGTGTACTTGAAGTCTGACATTGTTAATGGCCCAGTCAACTTAGCTGTACGTGAACAGTTACCTGTTGATGGTGTTGATTTAATTCTTGGGAATGATCTAGCTGGTGGCGTAGTCTTCCCTGCACCAATTGTGTCTCATGTACCTAATACTTCCCAAAATGTAGAATTACTGGAGAAGTTTCCTTCAGTGTTCCCTGCTTGTGCCATTACTCGTGCTCAAGCACAGAAGTTTAAGGAAGTAGTGGATTTGTCAGATTCATTCATGGCTAAGGAGGTGCCTCATGCTATTGAGTGCGAGTTGTCTGTATTGCCAGATCCTGACTCTCAAACATCATTTGCTGAAGAAGCAGTAGATCTTAAAACTTTGAAAGTGGGAAAGGATCATTTAGCGGCAGCACAAAGGGCAGACCCTTCTTTAATGAAATGTATAAAGGCTGCTGAGCATAACGTTCATGATTCCATTGCAGGAGTGACTTATTTTTGGGAACATGGCTTGTTAATGCGGAGGTGGAAACCAAAACAAGAAGAGCTAGGGTGGCAAGAGACACAGCAGATAGTGTTGCCTTTTGACTATCGGCAACAGGTCCTGAGACTTGCCCATGAGAATCTTTTAGCTGGACATGTCGGGGTAACTAAGACCTATCACCGCATTATTAAATATTTCTTTTGGCCTGGTCTTAAGGCCTCTGTTGTGAAATTCTGTAAGTCATGTCATGTCTGCCAGATGGCAAGCAAGCCAAATCAGAAAATTCCTCCCGCACCCCTCTGTCCAATTCCCATTATAAATGATCCATTTGACAGGTTGATTGTTGATTGTGTTGGACCACTTCCAAAAGGGAAGGAAGGGCATCAGTACATCTTAACAATAATGTGTGCAGCAACTCGTTTTTGTGAAGCAGTTCCGTTACGTACACTGAGAGCTAAAGTGGTGGTAAAAGAACTCCTTAAATTTTGTACCACTTTTGGATTACCAAGAGTAATTCAAAGTGATCAAGGCTCTAATTTTACCTCTAAAGTTTTTAAACAAGCCTTGGAGATGCTTGGCATTACCCATCAATTGTCTACTGCATACCATCCTGAGTCACAAGGAGCTTTAGAGAGGTTCCACCAAACTCTTAAGACCATGCTACGACGTTACTGCATTGAAACTGGTAAAGACTGGGTTGAGGGGCTTCCTTATCTGATGTTTGCAACTAGAGAGTCTGTGCAAGAATCTCTTGGGTTCAGCCCTGCTGAACTGGTGTTTGGGCACACTGTGCGTGGGCCATTAAAATTACTAAGTGAACAGTTACAAAGCCAACCTCTTAAAACTGTAGCTATTGATGATTATGTGACTTCTATTTGTGAAAGGTTACATAAGGCACATGAATTGGCTAAGCTACATCTGTCGGAAGCCCAGACCGAAATGAAGTGTCGATTTGAGACCAAAAGTGTGAAACGAGATTTTTCTCCTGGTGATCAAGTGTTGGTTTTATTACCAGTTCCTGGATCAATTTTGCAAGCTAAATTTGCTGGTCCATATGTGATTAAGAGGAAGTTAAATGAGACAAATTATGTTGTTGCTACACCAGACCGAAGGAGCAAAAGTCGTGTATGCCATGTGAATCGACTTAAGGCTTATGTGAATCGGGAATCTGAGACTAAAGTAAAGCAAACTTCAGCTAGTACTGTTTCTACAGCTATAGTGAACTTAGTAGTTAACTCTCCTTCAGATGAGATTGATTTACAAAGTAAAGATGTCTCTCTCTTTCCTTCTCGTCTTCAGAATTCTGTGATCTTAAATGATCTTCCTGGTTTTCTTTCTCATCTTACTAGTGATCGATCCAGTGATGTAATAAAGCTGTTGAATGATTTTTCCACCCTGTTTGGTGATGTGCCTGGTAGAACATCTTTATGTGTTCATGATATAGATGTAGAGAATGCCAAGCCAATAAAGCAACATCCATATAGGATAAATCCTCGAAAACGAGAGGTTATGCAGACAGAAGTTCAGTATTTGCTACGTCATGGTATGGCAGTGCCCAGCCAGAGCCCATGGAGCTCTCCTTGTCTACTCGTTCCTAAACCTGACTCGACTTTTCGGTTTTGTACAGATTACCGTTGTCATGGTTTACAAAGGATGGGACCCAAGTGCAAAGGTAAAGGTGAACTCAAAAGGGTTTAATAACCAAAAGAGCCCACGAGGGGGCAAAAGACATAACAATAACAATGACCAACTAGACTAGACAAGACAACAGCACAATATGACAAAACTATACAGAACTAGACCTTCTTGACTTGACTATGATGACTATGTTTCACATAGCAACAAACCAGAACATACAAATGATACAAAACGATTCAGCACAGGACAAGACACACTGGGGCCTTAAATAGGGGAAACTAAACAAGATAACAAGGGAAGTTCAGGTGCGGGGAGTTAACCAATAATGAATAACTAACAAGGAAACAAGGGGGCGGGGCCAGAGACAAGACACTGCAGCACACTACACAAACAAAAGGCCATGTGCTACAACACAAAACATGGGTACTGCCACAATCCTGCCACATGACCATGAATTACTATGAATAACTATAACAGACTGGCAGGATCATGACAGTACCCCCCCTTTAAGGGGACGCCACCTGGCGTTCACCAAGGGGTACACAAGACAATGGACAAGACTATGACTAAACATGACCACAGATACGATGAATATAAACTAGAATAAACAGAGTCCAAGGTGACAAACGTAACTAATAATACTGAAACAAAAGTTCATAAAGGTGAGCATAACAGAGTCCAAAAGAAAGTCCAAGGAGGCTTGGGCAAAGGCCTACACAGAAGCTGTGGCTGCGGTGCAGGCGGCTGAAGTGGCTGCGGTGCAGACGGCTGAAATGGCTGTGGCTGGGCAGACTGCAGGAGCTCTGGCTGTGGCTGGGCAGACTGCAGGAGCTCTGGCTGTGGCTGGGCAGACTGCAGGAGCTCTGGCTGTGGCTGGGCAGACTGCAGGAGCTCTGGCTGTGGCTGGGCAGACTGCAGGAGCTCTGGCTGTGGCTGGGCAGACTGCAGGAGCTCTGGCTGTGGCTGGGCAGACTGCAGGAGCTCTGGCTGTGGCTGGGCAGACTGCAGGAGCTCTGGCTGTGGCTGGGCAGACTGCAGGAGCTCTGGCTGTGGCTGGGCAGACTGCAGGAGCTCTGGCTGTGGCTGGGCAGACTGCAGGAGCTCTGGCTGTGGCTGGGCAGACTGCAGGAGCTCTGGCTGTGGCTGGGCAGACTGCAGGAGCTCTGGCTGTGGCTGGGCAGACTGCTTTGGCTGAAGGAGGCAGATCTCCAAAAGCAACCTGTCAATAAATGTCCATGACGAGTCCACCAATACCTGCTGGGTCCCTGTCTGGCTGAATCGTTCTGTCATGGTTTACAAAGGATGGGACCCAAGTGCAAAGGTAAAGGTGAACTCAAAAGGGTTTAATAACCAAAAGAGCCCACGAGGGGGCAAAAGACATAACAATAACAATGACCAACTAGACTAGACAAGACAACAGCACAATATGACAAAACTATACAGAACTAGACCTTCTTGACTTGACTATGATGACTATGTTTCACATAGCAACAAACCAGAACATACAAATGATACAAAACGATTCAGCACAGGACAAGACACACTGGGGCCTTAAATAAGGGAAACTAAACAAGATAACAAGGGAAGTTCAGGTGCGGGGAGTTAACCAATAATGAATAACTAACAAGGAAACAAGGGGGCGGGGCCAGAGACAAGACACTGCAGCACACTACACAAACAAAAGGCCATGTGCTACAACACAAAACATGGGTACTGCCACAATCCTGCCACATGACCATGAATTACTATGAATAACTATAACAGACTGGCAGGATCATGACAACCGTAAGGTTAATAATGTGACAAAGCCAGACTCTTTTCCTCTTCCTAGGATTGAGGATTGTGTAGATAAGGTGGGTTCAGCAAAATTTGTTACTAAACTGGATTTACTGAAGGGTTACTGGCAGGTGCCCCTCACTGAACGTGCATCTGAGATTTCTTCTTTTGTAACCCCTGATAGCTTTTTACAATATACAGTCCTAGCTTTTGGCATGAGAAATGCACCAGCCACATTTCAAAGAATGATGCATCAGGTCCTCTCAGGAGTGTCAGATTGTGAGGTGTACCTTGATGACATTGTAATTCATTCTGATGATTGGGTGCAACATTTGGAGACACTAAGAGAAGTTTGTAGGCGCTTGGAAGCTGCCTCATTAACCCTCAACTTAGCAAAGTGTGAGTTTGCTAAGGGTACTATCACCTACTTGGGAAAGCAAGTTGGTCAGGGAACAGTAAAGCCTATTGATGCTAAGGTATTAGCCATTCTGGAGTTTCCTGTTCCATCTAATAAACGAGAGTTGAGACGTTTTTTAGGGATGAGTGGTTACTATCGAGCATTTTGTCCAAATTTTTCCACCTTGGTCTGCCCACTTACTGATCTCCTGAGCACAAAACGAGAGTTTGTGTGGTCTGTTGACTGTCAACTTGCCTTTGAGGCTGCAAAAGATCTTCTGTGTCAAGCTCCCGTTCTCTGTGCCCCTGATTTTTCTAAACCTTTTAAGTTACAGGTGGATGCAAGTGACAGTGGTGCTGGAGCAGTATTATTGCAAGAAGATCAAAGTGGTGTTGAACATCCTGTCTCCTATTTTTCTAGGAAGTTCATTGGAGCTCAACAGAATTACAGTGTTATTGAAAAAGAGGCCCTTGCACTGTTGTTGGCTCTTAAACATTTTGATGTGTACCTTGGAAATAGCCTAAACCCCATTGTAGTTTATACTGACCACAACCCTCTTGTTTTTCTCTCTCGTATGTCTGGTACTAACCAGAGATTGCTGCGGTGGTCTCTTGGTTTACAGGAATACAACTTGGATATCATGCACAAGAAGGGAGTAGAAAATGTAATGGCAGATGCTCTTTCTAGAGCATGAGAAGGTTCAAATGAAATGTATCGTCCATTATAGAGAGTGTAGTGACTATTTGGACCTTATTTTTTTTTCTTGAGATCTTGACTGCATTCTTTGTGGTGGGGGTGTTACGTCCCCTGTGGACGTATTTGTTATATAATTTGGGGTTTGTGACATCTATTGGGCATGTGTGTTTTTTTCTCTCTCTTTCTCTCACTCTCTCTGTGTGTGTAGCAGGTTGCTAATTAGGCTCCAGCTGAAGGACATCAGTGAGTGAACGGCAAACCAGCATAAGAGAGCAGTGAAACCACGTTTGGGTGCTGACGGCAACGCGCTCACTCTTTGTCCTGATCCAGAAGTGTGCAGACCAAGTGTGGTCTGAGTTTGACTTTGTGAATTTTGAAATAACTGTTTATTGAAGCAGCAATCATTGCTGTGGACTTTATATTTTTATTTTATTCTTTCTTACTTTCTGAGAATGCATGTTGTTCTCAGTTTATGTAAACACTTAATTTCATTATGTTGATGAGCGGTAGGGAGAGGGTGCCATTTAATTTGTAAACTTTTGTAGATGTTTATATTTAGTTAGGAAGAAAGGTAAGACTCTGTTGTTTGGTTTGTTCTTTTCTTTGGTAGTTATTTAGAGGTTACTTTAATAGTTAGATCTGTTTTGTTTGTTATGTTGGCCTTGCCCTCTCCTGAAGATTTGCTTACTTTATGATTATCTAACATCAACAAATAAACTAAGTTTAGGGAAGGGACGTAACAGAGGGAAAAGTGGAGAAGCACTGCTTATGAGCTGCAGGAGAAGCATAGTCGTCAAGCACGTTTCAGTGATATTGTCAACTTAATTGAAAGGCAAGTGTCTATTGCTTCCAGTCCACTTTTTGGAAACATTCAGGATACATTTACCTCAACGACTAAGCATAAGGAGAGAAACAAAGTCTCACGAGTATGCTTTAAAGGAAAAGGAAGCAGTTTTGCTACTTCTGTGACAGCTGTCAATTCTCAACCTGTGACTCAAAAGCAAAATGAGAGAAACTTACCTGATAAACCAAATAAGGTAATTTGTCTGCTGTGCGAAGAGGGTCACAAATTGGAGTTGTGTCCCAAAATGGAGAAGTTGTTACACAATGAAAAAATTAACTTCTTGAAGGAGAAAGGTGTTTGTTTTGGGTGTTTATCTGTTGGACACATGAGCAGGGACTGTCATAAGCATCTGTCTTGTAAATTGTGTAATCTGAAACATCCTACCATCCTTCACATCCATTCAAAGGAGAAGAAAACCAATTCAGAGGACACACAGCAGGAAATATCAGGAAACAGCCATAAGGTTTCTCCCAAGACATGTGGCCATATAGGGGCCGGAGCACAGGACAGTGTATTGGCAATTGTGCCTGTTAAGATTAAGGCTAAGAAAGGTAACCAAGTGTTAACCACATATGCATTTTTAGATCCTGGCAGCACAGCCACTTTCTGCTCTGAACGACTCATGAGGGAGCTAAAAGTCAGAGGAAGGAGTGCCTAAATTTTGTTAAGGGCTATGAATCAAGAAAGGTTTGTTGACAGTCATGTTATCTCAGGACTGGAGATAGCTGCACTCAATGGTAACACGTACTTTGAATTGCCAGAAGTTTACACCCAGTGTAAGATGCCTGTAACTTGTGACAACATCCCACGACAGGAAGAGTTAAGTGCATGGCCATACTTAAGCTCTGTGGAAATTCCTGTAATTGATGCTGATGTGGAGCTGTTAATTGGAACCATGTTCCAAAGGAAATGGAACCATGGCAAGTGTTACACAGCAACAACAAAGGACCTTATGCTGTCAAAACCATACTCGGTTGGGTTATCAATGGACCAGTGAGAGGAGGCAATGAGACTGAGATTAGCTGTCCCACTATTACAGCCAACAGAATAACTATTGCTCATATAGAGGAACTACTGGTGAAGCAATACAACCATGAGTTCAATGAGAAATCAGCATATGACAAGCTAGAAATGTCTAGAGAAGATCTAATTTTATGGCAATCATGAACAGTTCAGCTGAACTCAACAGTGGAAATTACTGCTTGAGATTACATTTTAGAGAGGATAATGTTGTTATGCCCAATCACCGCCATGTTGTTGAGCAAAGAGCTCTCTGCTTAAAAAGAAAACTTGAGAAAAATGCAGCATTTAAGGAGGAATATGTCCAGTTCCTTGGTGAAGTCATAGACAAGGGCTATGCAGAGAGAGTGCCAGAAAACCAACTGAAAGGAAAAGAAGGAAAGGTCTGGTACATCCCGCACCATGGCGTGCATCGTCCCAAAAAAGGAACCCTGAGAGTGGTGTTTGACTGCGGTGCAAGTTTCAAAGGGATTTCCCTCAACAATCAACTACTCCAGGGACCTGACTTGACAAATTCTTTGCTTGGAGTTCTCATAAGGTTTCGTCAATAACCTTTAGCAGTGATGGCGGATATACAGGCAATGTATCACCAAGTCAAAGTGGCAAAACAGGATGCAGATTTTCTTCGTTTCCTCTGGTGGCCAAATGGTGAACTGACACAACATCTCACTGAATACAGAATGACTGTTCATTTGTTTGGTGCAATATCATCACCCAGCTGTGCTAGTTTTGCCCTAAGAAAGACTGCTGACGACAACATAGAAAAATTCCCAGCACATGTGATCAACACCATCAAGCAGAACTTTTATGTAGATGACTGCTTGAAGTCCATGCCTTCAGAGGCAGAAGCAATGGCCTTGGTTAAAGACCTGACAGCTCTATGCCAATTGGGAGGATTTCAGTTGTTGAAATGGGTCAGTAACAGCAGATCAGATGTTGGAGTCCATTGATGTAGAGAAAAGAGCTAAAGAAATCAAAGGACTAGATTTCGACAGAGACGATCTCCCTGTAGAGAGAACATTGGGTTTGCAATGGTGTACAGAAACTGACACCTTCAGATTCAAGATGGTAGTCCAGGAAAGACCATTTACAAGAAGAGGCATCTTGTCTGTTGTGAGTTCCGTATACGATCCCATTGGATTCCTGGCACCTTTTACCTTACCTGCCAAGTTGATGCTGCAAAACCTTTGTAGGTTGAGCTACAGTTGGGATGACCTCATTCCTCAACAATACCAGCTGCAGTGGGTCAGATGGCTAGAAGACCTAAAGGGGCTTAGCGCATTCAGTGTGCCAAGATGCATCAAACCCAAAGATTTTGGACAGCTCATAAGTGTTCAACTGCATCACTTCTCTGATGCTAGCGAGGATGGCTACGGCACGGTTTCATACCTGAGGTTAAAAAATGACCGGGACAAAGTTCACCTAGCTTTCATTTTAGGAAAAGCACGAGTTGCTCCAGTAAAGAAGGTGACAATCCCAAGGATGGAACTAACAGCTGCTGTGCTTGCTGTTAGAGTTGACAGAATGCTGAAAGCGGAGTTGCAATTAAAGCTGGAAAGTTCAATTTTCTGGACGGACAGCACAACTGTGCTAAAGTACATCAGGAATGAAACGAAACGCTTTCACACCTTTGTTTCAAATAGGATCTCCATAATCAGAGAAGCCACTTTTGTCTCCCAATGGAGGTATGTTGACACAAACCAGAATCCAGCAGACGAGGCCTCTCAGGGTTTAAAAGCTGAAGAACTTCTTACATGTTGCAGATGGATCCATGGTCCAGACTTCCTTTTCAAGAATAAAGGCGACTGGCCTATAAATATTGTGGAGCCTATTTCTTTTAGCTGTGATGACCCTGAGGTCAAAGGACAGGCTATTGTGAATACTGTAATCCTGAAAGAGTCACAGAATGCAACGTCCCAGCTGATTACAAGCTTCTCGTCATGGAAAAGGTTGAAGACCTCAGTTGCTTGGTTTCATCGGTGGAGAAAGTTGTTGCAGTTGTTGTGTCAGAAAAGACAGGAAATACAAGAGTGTGTGTCTGGTAGTGGACTTGACATATCTGAACAGAAGAACAAAGTGGAAAATGAGATGCAAGGCTTCAAAGCCACATTGGGTGGTCAGACTTTGTCATTGGAAGATATTAACACTGCTGAAAGTGCCATCATTCATTCAGTATTGCCAAATGGAAAAGTTCAGCAATGAAATAACTGCGTTGAAAAGTGGAACATCTGGAGTGAAGAAAAACAGTCAGATTTACAAACTTGATCCAGTGCTGGAAAATGGGCTTTTGAGAGTGGGAGGACGACTCAGTAAAGCGGCAATGCCTGATGACATAAAACACCCAGTCATTCTTGCTAGAGATCAGCACATCTCAACTCTCATTTTGCGCCACATTCATGAGCAATTGGGACATTGTGGAAGAAATCATCTGCTTTCCAGACTCCGCCAACAGTATTGGACCACCAGTGCTAATTCTGCAGCCAGAAAGATAATTTCTTCCTGTGTTATTTGTAGACGCTACAGGGGAAATTTGGGTGAACAAAAGATGGCTAATTTGCCAAAGGAAAGACTCCAACCAGATCTCCCACCTTTTACAAATGTGGGCGTCGATTATTTTGGTCCTTTTGAGGTGAAGGCAGGCCGCAGCCGCATCAAAAGATATGAAGTTATCTTCACTTGTATGGCCAGCAGGGCAGTACATTTGGAAATGGCATACTCACTGGACACCAGTTCATGCATCCATGCATTGCGTAGATTCATTTCAAGACGAGGCCAAGTGTCCCACATTAGATCTGATAATGGAACTACCTTTGTCGGAGCAGAGCGTGAACTGCGACAAGCTCTGTCTACTCTGAATCACAAGCAAATTCAAAACACATTACTTCAATCTGGAGTAAAATGGACTTTCAACACCCCTAGTGCTTCACATCATGGAGGGGTATGGGAGAGAATCATTCGTATGGTCAGGAAGGTGCTGAATTCCATACTTCATCAGCAAACTACGGATGACGAAGGATTGCAAACTCTTCTGTGTGAGGTGGAAGCTATCCTTAATGACCGTCCACTCACAAAAAGTTCAGATGATCCTAATGATTTGGAACCCCTGACTCCCAATCACATTATCTTGTTAAAGGGCAAACCTGCTTTACCACCAGGACTTTTTGACCCAAGTGATCTGTACACCAGACGGCGATGGAGGCAAGTTCAATTTCTTGCTGATCTTTTCTGGCACAGATGGGTTCGAGAGTACATTCCACTACTACAGGAACGGCAACGGTGGTTAAAGGACAAGAGGAGCTTTGTTGTAAGGGACATTGTTCTTGTGGCAGACTCTACTGCCCCTCGTGGATCCTGGCTGTTAGGAAAGGTGTTGCAGACCTTTCCAGACACACAGGGACTGGTACGTTCTGTCAAAGTCCTGACTAAATGCAA
Source organism: Misgurnus anguillicaudatus (assembly GCF_027580225.2). Taxonomy (NCBI): domain Eukaryota; kingdom Metazoa; phylum Chordata; class Actinopteri; order Cypriniformes; family Cobitidae; genus Misgurnus; species Misgurnus anguillicaudatus. Next base: position 53,513,865 of record NC_073355.2, read on the forward strand.
CGTACTTGATAGACCGATCACTAAGATCTGTCTTTTGTTGGAAGCTGATTAAGACTTTTGTAATGCTTTAACCTCAACGTTGAGGTTATCTACTCCATGGACATTCACTTGCACTCTGAACATTATTGATTGAAAATGCACACTTGTACTATGAACATTATCGAATGATTTGTCATTGGCTCCAATTAACTTGGTGAATTGTTGTCTTTTTATACAGTAACAATTAGGGACCGGTGTGTTGTGGCCAATGTGAATGTGTGTGCATGTATAGCGTGTGTGGGTGGGGGTTAGGTTTGTGTGAATGATTTGTCCGTTACGTCACCTGCGCACCTGTGTGGATGTGCTAATCAGCCAGGATAGTAAGGGAATCACGGGGAAGCCAGATGAGGAATTTAGCTGAGGAAGCCACACAGTTTTTCAACCTCAGCTGTGCGATGGTGATGGTTTTTTAGTCTGTTTGTCTTTAAACGTTAAATCAGTCGTTTGTATATGTTTTTTAAATTTACATAATAAAGAAGAATTAATTATACAACAATGGAGGATCTCATTTATTTGCAACAGCAAGAGTTGGAAAGGGCTTCAAAATAGCTGTAGTGGCATTTTTTTTGTGGACCGATTGCCACTATAATTATTATTATTATTATTATTTATTACTATTATTTGCTTTATAAATAAATAATACAAAACTTACAAATACATTTATAATGCTTTATTTCCATTTAGTCATTTGCACCTGCATTTAAATGTATAAATACATACATGTATAGAAGCATAAATACATACACACATACATACATATATACATACATAAATAAACAAAAACATATAAGAACAGAACAAATCTACTCAATCTTATCCAACTACAAAACTGCTTAAAAGCATAGTTCACACATTTTGTCATCATTTTCTTTCTCTCATGTTGTTATAAACCGGTATATAAGTCTTTATTTTGATAACCACAAAGGTATATTTCAAAGAATGTTTGAAATCAAACCGATCATGAGCCCCATTTATTTTCATACAGTAGTATTCTTTTTTCCTACTATGACAGTCAATGGGGCTCATGATCTGTTTGGTTTCAAACATTACTCAAAATATCTTCCTTTGTGGTCATCAGAACAAAAAAATGTATACAGGTTTGTGACGACAGGAGAGGAAGAAAATTATGACAGAATTTTCCTTTTTGGGGGAACTATCCCTTTAAGCAGGTGACAGTGTGTTAAGGAAACATCACCTGGTACAAAATGTATTGTGTGTTACAGAAACTACTTAACAAGGCTTGGGATACTCTGTCTAAAATGTAAAAAATATTAAAGCACATGTCAACTTCTGGTCTTGCTCCTGGGCCATGCCTCCCTACGATAACAAAGGCTTGTGATTAGTCGAATTCATCCCATAGCAGGACATGGGGTCTTCGTCGCACCTCCTCCTCCAAATACTGAATTATGTTTTTTTGACCTTAAGACAGATTTTTCACAATGTAAATATGCACACATAAACAGGATAAAAAAACCAAGTGTCATAAATTATACTTACAGGTTGAAAATTAATAAATGCTTGCTTTGCCTCTTGGTACTGTAGGACGGCTGAATCATCTTGCTGGCCATTTTGTAGGGTTTTTATTGCAACATCTACAAGAATGTCGACATTTAATGAAAAGAATAATGTATTAAATCTCAAAGCAAACACATCTGGCACGCTGAATAAATACTCTACTTTGACAGTAGAAGGCGCTGAATTGCAAATTCAACCGTTACCGGGTTACCGTAAACAGTAGTTAGACGTGCAGGAAAAAACAGCGCTTTATCAGGCGACAGTAAAACGACAATAAAATAGCATCGAGTCATTTCTTCAGACATTTCCATTCAGAAGCACATTTATATTACAGCTCTGATTACACAGACCGGCTAAAAAAAATATTTGGAGCCAAAAACAGCCGGTTGCATCCCTTACAAAAGTTAAAACCGGGTTTTACTACAGTTTAAACAAAAAAGCATTGTCTGTTACAGAAACCATGGTTAAAGCAATATGGCAATAAATACGCCATGAAACTAACGTTATACTTAGGGATGCACCGAAATTTCGGTCGCCGAAAATTTCGGCCGAAAATGGCATTATCGGTTTCGGGCCGAAATAAAAAATCCAGTTGAAAATGTAAACCGAAAATAAATGTCAACCGCACCCCTCCCATCTTTGCGCTAGCGCTTGGGTTTCACTCATGGTGATCAGTTGTCTCCCACCCCTCCCCTTCGTGCTCAATAGTGCTGCAATGACGCGTCAACGTCATCGATTACGTCGACTAAGCGACGTGTCACGCTGTTTACATTAATCTCGCGTAATGGCGGCTTCTGCTCCTGGCAGTGTTATCCATACATTTATTTGTTTGTGTGCGCCACAAAATCAACAATGGTCGCAACATTTACATTTTTATTTTCATTTAAAACGGCTTCATTTATTGTTGTGAGCGCTCGGTGATGCCTCTCTTGTGCACGCTCTCTCTCTCTCTCTCTCTCTGTGCGTGAAGCCCCTAGACAGCGCCTCTCATACATGACACTGAGTGAAAGAATTAAAAGTTGGATGTGTTTTCCATGCGGATTCCTCAGTGTACTTGCATTTTCACGTAAACATCAGATGTTACTGACAGAGAAGACGACTGATTCGAGTTTATCATGAAAGGTTAGCAGTGTTTTCCCACACACACTGGTTCTCTATGTGCTTGTGCGCGAGCTCTCTCTCTCCTATGCCCGCGCATGCCTTCTGTAGTAACTCTGTGTAATGTAAATTTTGTAATTTGCGCCGAATTGTCTGCGATGTCTCGTTTATAAATCAAGATTATTCTTTATAATAATTATAATTATTATTATTTCAACGTGATGACCAGCCGATGCCCGACCAACGACCACCGGCTAAACCAGTTTAATTCGCTTACCCGCCTCGTATCCCTACCGTATCTATGTATATATATAAATATATATTAATTCCTCCCAAGGGTTTTTGTCCTTCTAGGAGTTTTTCCCATTGGGTTTTTTTTCCTAGGGGTTTTTTTCGTCCCAGGGAGAGTCAGCCAACTTTGGCTTAAAGCTCACGTAACACACGCTGTTTCTGCATTTCTGATATTAATCTGGAGTACCTATAGAGTAGTATGACATCCTTTATATCTCTAAAGAGTCTTTAGTTTAATCAGATTTATAAAAGAAAGATTAGCTTTACCGAATCTTTCCGATAACGTACGAAAAAAGGAAGAAGGAGGAGTTATAACACGGGAGGAGCGAGTACGAGTCATACAACACTATACAACACTGTTTTAACTTATGATTCACTACATGTTCGTGTCATTTATATAATATACACGCGCATATTTCCAACATAAGACAGAAGTCTTACTTACCACGTGTAACTCGTCATGACCCGGTTCTGAAAATCCACCGCATCAAACACACACGCAAAACTCCGCTGCTAATCCGGATAATAAACTATATCCATTGTTTCCATAAGGCTGGATGTCTTCTCCTTACATCCAAAAACACACTTCTTGTTGTGCCATTGTTGACTTTTGAAATTAAACAAGGCTGAGTGGCGTGATAAGCTGTTAGCAAGCTCTAGCGTCTCCCGCTGACTGACGGCTGGGCGGGGTTTTCCGGGGGAAGTTTTCCGGCGGAAGCCCATATAAAGAAGTGATACGTAGCCGAAACTTGTACGAACCCTGGCGAAGTGCATTCGGCACAGAAATACTCTGTAACACGCCCAACTGCTTTTTTAACACTTTGCCTACGTTTAGCATGAGGAAACAACTCTATAACTGTGTTAATAAGTCAGAATGCTTGAAATACCATTAAACCCCCCTTTAACTTAGCACTTTACTGTATACGTTACATTATTAATATGCTCGCTTGTACGGTTTAACTGTCATCTCTACTTCTTATATTATCTATTGATTTTCTGTGTTCTCCTCTACATCTTCCCATGTAAAGCTGCTTTGCAACAATTAACACTTGTGAAAAGCGCTATATAAATAAAATTGAATTGAATTGAATTGAAGATTTTAGTAACTTAGTAGTTAAAGTAACAGCTGGTTGGATTAAACACAAGGTTATTGGGTCATGTTAGTCACTATTTTAATAGTCTTTGGGGTGGTTTCCTGGACAGAGATTAGCTTAAGCCAGAACTAAACCTTAGTTTAATTAGGAAATATAATTAGTTTAAACAAACATGCCTTACTAAAAACATTAATTGTGTGCATTTTCAGGACAAACTAAAGGCACTGATGTATTTAAAGATATGTCAGTGCAAGATGTTTTCAGTTTGGACAGCTCTTGTATTTATTTTAGTCTAGGACTAGTCTAATCCCTGTCTGGGAAAACGCCCCTATATGTCTGACAAAAGAACAGATAATATGTGAAAATAGCATTCAGTTGTGTTAAAATGCTAATTTCAGACCTTATTAATGTGCAACTTTGTTCTTTTTTATAAATGTTTGCAATTTCTTTATTGTTTATTAGATTTTTCCCACCTTTTTGCTGATCCGAAAAATAATCTGATCTGTGCCTCAAAAACTGTAATGTGATCCGAACTGTGAGTTTTTCTTTTTCGTCACACACCCCTAGTAAAGTTAGTACACAGTGATAGCCGTAAATGCAATTGTACTAATAATTGGCATAATAATTTATTTCAGTGTTTCGGTTTCGGTTTTTCGGCCTTGGTTTCCTTTTTTCGGTTTCGGCCAAGAATTTTCATTTCGGTGCATCCCTAGTTATACTACTAAATAAAGACATGATTCATTTTCGTAAGGGATCATGCTTTTGGTGCTGTTTAGTATTAAAATAAATTGCGATGTTTTTCTACCTTTATGATGGCTTAAAAACGCGTGTTGCCATGGGTAACAGTTAATCAGTGGAACAGGTATAACGGACAAAAACTAGACAACAGTGTTTTTGTACAAGTATTTGTAGAAAACGTGGCTGATAGTTTACTGTGTGTTAGAGCTTAAAGACACTTTGTAGCAAATAAAACATTACACAGAGATATATATTTTAAAACGTACCTCTCGTGTCTGTCCGCACTCAGCAGTGGCACCGGTCGACCGCTGAAATTCAAAATGCGTGCCGTGAGCCCAATTTTAACCCATCTGTCTGGGTTGTTATAGAAATAACCCAATAAAAGCTAGGAATAACCCAACACAACAACCCAATATGTTTAACCCACCTGTTGGGTAAAACAAATAACCCAACGGTTTTTAAAGTGTAAGTATTAAACAGCAATAAATGTCTCATCTATCTCTATGGCTCTGGCTGAGGCTTTCTCCACTTCTCCCCAACGTGACGTCATCGCAGAATTGCGTAAAAAAAACCTGTTAATACCAAAAACGTAAAAAAAGTGGTCTTTAAGACCATTTTTGAGACATTTTAAAAATTATACACATATCTTGAGTGATTTATGTACCCATTAATCGACAGTGGTGGTTAACCTGCAACACGCCCTTTAATGTCTGACATACTTGAGTGTCTCCAGTTTGCAGTGTTGATCTTTCAGTAGTTCAGAGATCTGCTTCACTCCTGAGACTCCTGGATCATTCTGTCTCAGGTTCAGCTCTCTTAGTTGTAATGAAGGATTTGATCTCAGAGCTGAAGCCAGATCACAAAAACCTTCATCTGTCACCTCACACCCACATAAACTACAAACACAGAGATAAAGAGTGAAGTTAAGATGATCATCAACACTCAAACACTTCTGATACACAAAAACACACACGCACACACGCATACACACATGAAAAGACACACTCACTCTCTCTCTCTCTTATATGCTGTTATACAGAGGTGGGTAGTAACGAGTTACATTTACTTCGTTACATTTACTTGAGTACATTTTTTGGGTAACTAGTACTTTTAGAGTAAATTTAAGGATGGGTACTTTTTACTCTTACTCAAGTACATTTCTAATGAAAAAACTGTACTTGTACTTCGCTACATTCGGTGGCGTTACTACGCTACTTTCAAATGGTAATAATTAATGAATATATTTTATTTTTTAAGTTTATATGGCTTGCTCGAAAGTCTCGCGAGACGTTAGAGAGGCTGCGTGCGTTGCGAGGGGTGGCTACGTATCACCCTTTAGCGCGCGTAGATGAAACATAGATGAAAGGAGATGACTGAAGCGGAGGATGACCTATGCAAGCTATCGGAGGCAGATCACGCGTGGGCTCAAGTTTGGTCTATGTTTACACTACAAAAGGTCAAAAAGAATAGTTTCATAATGCGACGTATGCTTTGTGCACCAAAACGAACTGACATCTCAGCGTACAGGAATTCAAGCTCCAACCTGAAACAACACGGCGGTACGTGTCACTTTGTGCAGTGCCTTATTATAATATAATTTCATGCGCTGTTTTTGTCATATGCGCTCTTGTGCAAGCAATGAAAATTACTCTAACCTTACAAACAACAAACGTTCACATCTGCACATTTCCATATCATTTCCTCATAAAACTTGCATTAATAATACGGGAGAACCGGGGCAAAAGTAACACTGGACGAAAGTAACAAAGCGATTTTCTCTGATAACATTTGCATCCCAAACTATGACATCATCTTTGCAACCCTTGACAGAGCTGACAAATATCGCGTTATTTACTCACCATTTTCTGGGTGTAGATCCAGAAAGGTGTTTTCAACCATAAGTAAATTCCAAAAGCGGTCATTGTTTTCTTATAAAGCGTTATGTTTCTCGTTTCATCAATCTACAGGTTATTTAGTGCTCTAACTAACACATCCTGAAGTTTGACTTCTCAAGAGTTTTTCAAAATAAAAGTAAATCTGGTTTAAATGTGAGGAGATCCTGTCAGGACGAAAGTAACACTTACTTTTGTACCATTTATATTATTCTAATTTAATTTAATTTAATTTTTATAGTGTTCAAACTGTTGAATTTAAGTTTGTACTGTTGGTTGCTTTTGAAACATTTGATAAAACTGAAATTTAAAATGAAAATATAATTTCATTATTTTTTACAAAGATAAATTACAAAATATGTTTGCAGTTACATATTTAAGAGGTCATAGTCATGTATAGTTAATAAAAACAAGTGTAACACGAAAATCTACATTGTTTTGTTGTGTTAAAAAAAAAGTAACAATTCACCACTTATGTTCAAAGTGAAATTATACTAGTCATTTTACATTTGTTCAAAATTCCACCTGGTATTGATAGACCACACTTGTGAGTTACTGACCACAGCAAAAATATATCTCTGTCTGAAACATTATCTTTAAAAATTTTAAAAACTTAAAAAATTTTTGAAAAATTTCTCCCCTACACATAACCGGACACCTTACTTAAATGTAGAAAATACATACGAATAGACCCCTTCAAGGTTTGTAAACATTGAATGACTATCGGGTGCGCGCGCAGCACGGGGTCGAACTGTTCATAACATTTAGGCTATATAATTTAATCTAACAGTGCTGAAAAATTATGACTTACCTGAAATGAAGTGAGCACTACAAACACAAGCCTCTTTGATATTTGCATTGTCCCAGTCTGCACGTTAATTGCTTGCAGTCGCAGATGTTGTATTTTTTTGTTTTTGAGATTCTGCAGGAATCGCGAAAACTTAACGGAAGACCTGATGCGATTTTCACAGCCCACGACGTAAGTAGGCATTTTTGACGATACCGAATAATACGCAACTCAATCTGCTGTAATTACTTTTCTGACCCCGACATGCGCAGTGGGAACAGCCTGTGACGTGAACCGTGAAGGGGTCTATAAAAACTGGGTTAATAAAATAAAAATAAAAGAATAAAGTATGTTTTTAAAGAAACATGTTTTATATATTATAATAAATGTAGAGTTGATTTGCAAAAACAGAAAAGTTCCATTTGAAATTCTAAAATAAGCATTTTATCAAGCTCCTTATGTTCATTAATTGCACATTAATGACAATGAAAATAACCTATTCATATAAAAACATGATAACAAACAGCACACACATTCTTTTTTGCTTACTGTAAGCTTGTCTAAAGGCAGATCCAGCCAAATTTTGTTGTGAACGTGAAAATAAAGACACAGTTAACTGTCAGAAAACAGTCAGTGTTTGTTTAAGTTATGTGGTGTTGGAGGACTGAGATAGACTGCTTTACTTTAACCTAGGTAGTAGTATATAAGCAGAACAATGAGACTTTTAAGGAGAGGTTTGTGAAAGCCCTCCAAGTAGTCTGAAATTCAGGGATTTTACGCTTCTTTTCAATCAGATTGGAAGTAACTAGTAAGTAACTACTTGAGTAGTTTTTCATCTAATAATTTTTACTCTTACTCAAGTAACTAATTCGATACTAAGTGTTACTTAGATACTAAATGTTACTTTACCTTTAGTAAATATTTCTATAAGTACTTGCACTATTACTTGAGTACAGATTTTGGGTACTCTACCCACCTCTGCTGTTATAGTAGGCTACATATAACTCAATGTACAAGCCAGAAATAAAGCTCTGCTTTTTGCACAGGCCAGGTAAAGGGTTAATGGTGCCACTTGATGATCAACTGTAAAAATTTTAGCAAAAGGAAAAACCGCCAATGTCATGGCTTTGCAATCAAAAAATGTGGTTATAATGGAAGTCAATGGGGCAAAAAAACACAAACAACTAATTACAGAGAAAAATATAAATCTGATGCTGCACAAAAACTAAAAATGAATCAAAGCCAATGTTTTTACTAATCTTTGGCATGCCCAAGACTGTGAAAAGGGTAAAAAAATCCAGTCCACAATCACTTTTATATAGAAAATCTGTAATTTTGTCTCTTTTTCCCCAAATCAGTGACATCACTTGTAAACTTGGCAATTTAAGAGTTAAAATCATGTAATTTTTGTTACCATTTGGTAGTTTTGATCAGTACTGAGGGTGATTAACAGATTAATGCAAAAAAACTTGAAAAAAAAATTAATCTGATAAACAGCTGTTTATTTAGTGGCTTTTTTGTATACTAAAACCCGAAAGGTTAGTGAATTTGAACAATGCACAAGGGTCAACAAAAAATTTTAACAAAAATATTAGTATATCATTAATTTTGCAAATTAACAAGTAGGGTTTGATTAATCTGAAAATATATTTTAAATTCAGCGTTTTAACATTTAGGTACAGTACAGTTGTCATGCACGTGAGGCACGGGTTAGATCCAAATGCAGTTTTATTAAGAGTAATCTACAACAGGCAAGAGTCCACAACCAGGTAAACAATAACAGCAAAGGTAATCCAAAACAGTAATACAATATCCAGGCGTAGGTCAGGGCAGGCAGCAAACAATCAAAAACAATATCCAGGCCCAAAAGAGCATTTTCGGCTTTCGGCTGAAAGACTTTTATCACCGAAACAATACGGCCGAAATGTTGTAATGACGCAAACAGAAACCGCGACCTGCACTTGCTTGTCTGAAGCAACATGTATGTGGCGTGGATGTATTTAACCGCAAAAAGGTGCTAAAGTACGCACAGAGGCACCTGCGGTTGTGTCCGGTCCAGACGTGATCATCACAGTGAGTACGCCCTTCAAAGAACTCTTGATGTGTAAAATTTAGAGAGAGTCGCGCAAATGTGTCTCATACTGTATAGTCCATTACCATACATGTGCTGAATAAAGCAATGTAAAACAACGTAACGTTTTTATGCTGCGCTGTTTGGGATTCGCCTTCGTTCTCTGTGTGCGCTGGCGTTTAAGTGCCCTCAATAGTGCACACACGAGTGAGACGCAAACAAGCGAACGTAAAAACTTTCTGTTATTGACAGGGCACATATAAACAAAATTATCTCCAAAGTATTCTTTTTCTAATAAAAACATTTGTTTATGTCTTAAGTGTATGTATAGATTACAGTTATAAACCAGTCTCTGCTTATTTAAAGAGACAGTAACCTCAATTAACCTACTTAAGTCTAAAAAAGAGACAAATAGCTCTACAAATAATAATAAATTTAATTTATACAATAAAGACAGTGTTATGACTCATTTAATTAGATTTCTGTACCTAATACTAATGTTAGCCCTTATTAATGTGCAGCTTTTATACTGTCCTTGCAATGAGTTGCTTCTTCAAAGCTTGACAGTTAGCTAACAGTGTAAAGTTCTCCAGAAAAAACACAAGGCATAACTTTTCTTGAGTTCCATGAAGAAACTTTACTTTTCTTATTGCACTGTAAAACTGTATCAAAAGACAAAATACAAACAGAAATTTTGTGAGTAAAAGTGGAAAGGATCCTCAACAGTGAAAAACAAGTGGTGTCATGTTTAAAGTGTGAATGACTGGGTGTATGTTATAAATAGTGAGTGCAGGCCTGACTGAGTGCTGTGGCTGAAAGAGCTAGCAGTGAAGTGAAATACTGGGTAATATAAGTAAAATAATAATAATAATATATTATTTATATAATAAAGTAATAAGAGATTAAAATTATAGATAAATGGTATATATAGGTTGAAAGGAGGTTTTTACATCTATATTTTATATCTTAATTCAATGAAAAAATATTTTTGTTTAATACTATTGTAAAGGGATAAAAATAGTATTTCTTGACAAATAGAACAAATTGAATTGAAAGAGAAACATTAATTAAGTAAGGAACTGCTTGACAAACATTTGCAGTAGAGAACAAGTAATATTGGAGAGAAAATGGTAAGCTTGACATTTACTTAGCTTGAAAGTTAACTGGAATAAAAGTGTTTTTATTTGTTAATTTTTTAATGTTAAAAAGTTAAAAAAGGGCTAAATATGATAGAGAAGATTGAATGGAGAAGTAACAGGTATAGAGTAAAGTCATAGTTGTTATTCTTGTGGAAATATCTATTGGGCAGAGATCTGATAAAGAATGTGTCTAAGAAATTGTCATGAAGGGAACATTTGATATTGCAATGTGTAAAGAAATGGATATTGTAAATAAATATTAAATCAAAAGAAAGAAAAGATGGATTTGAAGAAAAAAGCATTGGCTTTATTAATGAATAAAGGGGAACATGTATATGATAAAATGTTAAAGGAAGTTGATAATGGAACGAAAGAAAAGTGTGTTAATCCAAATCTGTTCATGCATACTGTAGAAGGTTGATTTCCAGTACTCAAGGGCACTGTGGAAATTATAGGTAAATTGTAAATGAAAGGATCAGTAGATATAGAATAGGATAAATTAAACAGGTTTGGGAGTAAAGCTTAAAAATGTGAAAAAGATACTAAATTAAAGAAATTTAAATTATTATCAGGTAGAGTATGAGAGTAAATAGTGTAGAGTAAAAAGACAAGATGCATTGTTTACACAAAAGAGGTTAAAAAGAAGATGAGGTAGGAAGATATAAATAAAATAAGAAATAAAAATAAGAAAAACATTAAAAAGAATTAATGAAGCAAAATAAGGAGAGAGTAGAGATGGAGAGTAAAGAGGAGGTGTCATCTGATGGAGAAATGTGGATATGGGGAAAAAAAAGGATGGCTTAGGCTACTGGCCTTACAATTTCTTAATTTAATAAAGGTATTAAGGACTTTGGGAGGCTGATCACTTACCCTCAAGCATTCATGGGGTTGGGAAAAGGACTAAGTTGTGGCAATGGAGAAATGAAAGAAATCCTCCAAACCTCTGACCGGTGGACTAACGTTACATGAGGAGGGACTATTTTTGAACATATCATAGCAGTGTGGCAGCCACTGCTTGGACTCTAAAAGCACAAAGAGAAAACTGGGAGACACAGAGAATCCAGTTTTGTTCAGAGACAATAAAAAAGAGACTGAGGGAAATCCAGAAGGAGACCCTAGAATGAACACACTGTTTTGAAATGCAAAGTGAATAACAGTGATGACTCTTGTGTTCAGCTACTTTCAGCAATTCCTCCAAAAAGCCAGAATCCTGTACCCATCATAAATGACTTTGCAGCATCACCATCCCAGAAAGAAAACAACTTGAACTGGGAGAGACAAAGAAAACATGCTGAGGACAACAAAAAGCCTGGCCACACCAAGAGAGACTTTCGCTATATCCATGTACCAGCTCTGTGAGTGAAGGGGGGAGGGTGACAGCAGCCTTTCAAAGTCCATTTTAAGGTCCAGAAGAGTTGTTAAGAATATGTTTCTCTGGACAAGTAGTGGTAATTCAATGTATGTCTATACACAATAAACAAAACCATGACCATATCTATTCTCATATCAAAATCACACTCCTGTTTACTGGTTAGGAAGATATGCATAATTTGAATTAAGCCATTGGAATTTGTGTTTTCCAGAAGGGTATAGGGAATATAGATATAAAGTAAGTAAGACATGATATTAAAGTGATTTTAACTGAATCAAAGCAAATGTATAATAAATAGTGATGTACAACAAACAATGAATAAATTGGAAAATGTATTGAAGCACAAATTTCTAATGCAAAGTTATCAAAGTGGGAATTTCATTGTATTATAATATGATCATGAGAAAGATATTCAACTTAAAAAGTGGCAAAATAAATTATATGACAAGAAATTGATATAACATCAGAGGAAGGTAAACAAGAATTAGTAAAGAGTATGGTTGAAAATCAGTTAATAGAATAATGACTTAATGTAACTGACTTATTTCCACAGGTCTCTTGTATACTGGAAAAGATTGTGAAGAAAAGGATTTATGGGATAGGATGGAAAAAACAAAAAGCTATATAAAGCCAGTGGATCTCCATAATGTTTAAGAATTACATTAGAATTATATGTTATAGTCAATCATTTGTCAGGAAATAGTTTTCATAAAAAACAATAAATGCAGATGATAACAACATGCAAGATTAAGAAGATGTATTAATTGTTAAAAGATGTAGAGAACAAAGTAATAATTTGAAGTATCCAATTAATGACATTGTAAGACTAAACAGTTGATATCCACATCCACATTGCTAACAAATGTTTTCCCAGATGACAAATACTGTAATTGATATTTGCTTTATATATTTGAGTTTTCAAACAGAAGAAATATTTGTTTGTTTTTGGGAAACTAAACAAAATCCAATTCGGTATGGGAACAAAGAGGCTTTCAAAAGAATGAGGGTATACATAATCAATGTACTGAATAAGTGGGGTTTAATTTCTGCATTAAACATTATCAAAGTAAATGGCAATCATAAAATATTAAACTGAATGATAAATTGAATGATAATTTTATCAATGGTAACAACACAGCAGATTTGGAAGCTAAAGAAGCCTCAGAATGCCATACAGAAGTATTGCTCCTAGTGTTAATACAAAAGCCTTAATTAGAAGATAGAAGAGAAGAAGAACAAGCAGGATGTTACAGTATGAATAATTTGTGGCACTGAAAAGGGGACAAAGGAAGACATTCAAGAAGCATCTAATGTACACATTGAGGATAAATTCTATAGTACAGTAAACTGTTACCTTTCCAGATGGGTGGTTTTAAGTTCAAATTAAAAACAGAGATATAAAAAAACAGATAAAAACTAAAAGATTCAAATGAGAAAAAAAATGGGTATTGTTCTTCATATTTGAGAAATTGTCTGAATATTTAAGTGCAATACTGGTTAAATTTTTGTTCAACAGGTAAAGCTAGTGCCAAAAAATAAAGATAAAAATGATAGAAGAAGTAATCCCTAAATTTAAAACACTATTAGGAATAATTTTAGATAATGGATCAGCATTCATTAAAAACTACAAAGCGAATACTGCAACAGTAAAGAATAAAGGAAAAACTAAAATTACCATAGTGTTTACCATCCTTAATCATAAAAAGGATACCATCCCTTCAAGGTTAAACTCAGCAAAACATGGGAAAGCATGAAACTGAACTGACTGGATGCTTTGTCTCTTGCAATAACGAGTGAAAGACTTCAACTAACACTGCATGGAATGCTTATTGGTCGACCAATGCCAATACCAATGCCAATACCAATGCCAATACCAATGCCAATACCAATGTCTGCGCTATACTATATGTGATAACAAAAATTCATCCCCAAAAAAGGACTTCCTCTGGAACGACTGCAGATGGAGCTTTTGGAACCATTACAAATAAAGATGAGATCTTATGTGATAAAACTAACTGTATGCATAAGCTATTTGTGTGCAGGAAAAAGAAAAGGAGCCTGATGAGGAGATGGAGATAAAATGCCATATTATGCCATGGGATCTGGTGAATCTGAGAGTCTTCAGGAGAGAGTGACATAAACAGGGACCAGGGAGAGCAGCCCTAACAGCAGGCCAGGGGGAAGGAGCACATCTGATGTCATCTGAGCCATTGCACAAAGTTCCTAAAATACCAGCTGGAAAAGAGGACAACAAAAACACGATGCAAAAGGAGAGCTGAGGAGCAGAGGAGAACTTAAACACAATAATGAAGAGGAGAGCTGAGGAGAAAAGGAGAACCAAAAAACACGATACAGAAGAGGAGAGCTGAGGAGCAGAGGAGAACTTAAACACAATAATGAAGAGGAGAGCTGAGGAAAAGAAAATAATAAAAGACATGAGACAGAAGACAACAACAGAAAAATGACAAGCAATTCAAGTCTACAAACAGATAAAGAACTAAGCAATGACCACTCGGGGCAGATCAAGCAACGGCAACAAAGTTAAGAAAAAGATGTAAAGGAGGAGAGACTTTCAGGAGCAACAAGCAATGAGTGCAAAGCAGTGGAGTTCACAAGCAATACACAGGGACAAAGTTGCTGGTAATGTGTAAAGGACACACAAGGAAAACTTCAAGGAATTAGTCATGGAAATTGAAAAATAAAGCTAATAACCAGTTTGACAATTATCAGCAACATATGGTAAATTCACACGACTGCAGTCAATAATCAAACTCTTTTCAATTAACTTTTCACCTATCAGCAAGGATCAGTCACACTTCAGCGAGGACACCAGTGAGAATTTATTCTACAATAATCTCAGGAGGAACAAAATCTAGATTGAATACTAAAGAAACCAAAACAACAAGTAGACAAGGACATCAAAAGAAGAAAAAGGACGTCAACGGAAGGAAAATTTTTTTTTTGGACATTTTATGGGAAACAACAAAAAAAAAATATAATGAATAGTACAAATGGGTAATTTTCAAAGCTAAGAGAAATTGGTATGAACAATTGCTTATTATGCTCTGAATTACGAAAGGTAATAATAATCAAAAGTCAACATGATATTATAGGGGTGTTCAATTTAACAAATTGACAAGTTCTGGTTTAAACATCCATTTTATAGGGCATATTTTGGTAAATAGTCTCAATTTTGTAAAGTTAATAAAAGCATTAAAATAGAAAAAAGGCAGAATAGATAAAAAAAAAATACTAAAGATTATGAATGCTACAGTAAACCTGATGGAACTAAAGATGAGGGATATTTAAAGGGAATATTCTATAACATAGAACTTGAACAAATCAAATATAAAATTCCAAAAGCTATTATAAATCCTTAATAATTTTGGCTTTAGGTATGGAAAGGGTGGACAATGCTAGTATACAGTAAAAAGAATGTGGGAATCAGATCATAGCACTGGACATATGAAGATCAAACAGTAATGTTAGCAGAATTCTTTTGGTTTAATTTTGATTTGATGGGAAATGATAACTTATGGTGGTTTTGCAATTAGAGAAGAAATATATATGTACAAGACTAAGGTTAATTTAAGAAATCATCATGATTATATTGAAGTATATTGAACAAAATACTGAGAAAACAAATGAAAAAAACTAAAATAGTTTATCCCTAAATTGGTTTGGTATTACCATATGTTACAATTTAAGCAAGAGATGAGATAAAATCATGGTTAGAATAAATATTGATTTAATCTAGAATTACTAAATTATATCTACTATAATCAACAAAGGTTTATTAAATTTAACTAATGATGTTTTAACAATTTTAGAAAAACAATGAGATACTACAAAGGGGTATAGTTTTATTGTATGGAGATTAATGTTATGCTAACAATACAACATCAAAATAGGTATTCATTGAAGCTATCAAATAAGAGTTTAGGATAGGAACTGCAACTAATACAGGAAGAAAGAATCTTAATGTGGAATTGGTGTGATTTAAAATTAGGGAAATTGGGTGATTGGTTTGTCAAATTATCAAAGATATATTTTGGTATGTCAAATGATTTAAAGGTTAAAGGATGCAAATGATCAAAGGTATAAAGTAAATGATGCAAGTTATCAGAGGTTAAGGATTTGCAAGTTTAATTGGATGAATTGTTACTTTACTGTGTACTTATATTGAAACAAATGTTAATGTTGAAATATCAAGATGAAAAGTTACTTCATATAAGAAATTACAAAGTGCATCAAAAATGGGTTTTGCAAAAGTTTGAAAATGGTAATACTACATCAGAAAAAGATAATAAGAATTGAAAAGGTATTTGACTAATTTACACTCTTATGATGAATATTTTTATGAGTTCTGATTTTACAGCAACAATGACATAATATTCCATGATCATAAAGGTTTGTTAATTTAGGGAGCAGATTCTTTTACTTCTCCAAGAGAAAATGTTTGTTCCACACTCCACCAAAGTGCAGCAGCATGATTAAGTCATTGGTAAGGGAAATATGGCTTAGTTGGGCCATTAATTGGCTTAACTCAATTGAACTGGATTATGAAGTTGCACTTTGGGTGAGACTTGTGAAAGTCTCAAAGGGTGGAATGAAGAAGATTTTTAATTCAGAACTATATCTTTGGTGAACATGGTACTCAGATTCAAATGTGTTTTGCAAGTATGTATGTCTCAAGCTTGTAAGCTGAAGACTAGCAGTCGTAAAGACTGCAATGTATGCAGGGTTTAAAATATGGTAACTGAGAGCAGAGCTAAAAATGCATAGGCTGACATTTGAAAGGAATGAAGTCACAACACCTGTCAAACATAAAAACATGCTAAAAACAACTACATGGGAGGGGTTTCAACTTTTAGAGAACTGTATATTAGGTTGCATTCTGAAAAAGACTCTTTAGTTGCTTGGCCACCAACTCGGCCTTATTGTTGTATGCAATAAAGTCATCTTTTGGCAATGGAACCCTCTGCTGAAAATTATTTTTCATAATTACTAAAAAAATCCACAACAAAATGTGATCAAAAACAATACTGATAAATAATGAATACAACTTAATAGCAACAAAAATGCTGAGTCATGCTGAGTCAAATGCTGAGTCATTGCTAATAGCCATGCTAACAATTAGCCTAACTATCAATTAAGTCATTTGACATAAGAAATCTTCAATAAACCAAATTTTAGCCAAGTACAATAACTCTTAACATGTTTTAGTGATAAATACAGTACTTACGGACAAATAATATCCAAGGCAACAATGTAAAAGGAAGAAATTGCAGCAAGAGAAAACAACACCAGCACTCTGCTCTGAGGCACACTCAACTAACTGAAAGTGAAACTTAAGCCAGAGGTACTGCTGCAGGTTAACCAAAAGAGGGCAGTGTTGCAAACACAATTATGTTAAATAAATCAAACTACTTCAGAGAGGTCAGAACACTCCCCGCCTGGCACAATAAGGTTGTGTCACAAAAAATATTAAACAAGATTTAGCACAAAAGCGATACAGAGAACATCTTTTTACTGACCCTCAGATAAAAGAACAACCATGTCAGAGATTGGCCTTAGAAAAACCTTCATAGTTCCATCTTTTACTATTTTTACTTCTGCCTTTCGAACCTTGTTGTCATTGCTGAGGAATGTTTTGATGACACGTCCCACCGGCCAGTCGTTCCTGTAAGCTTGTTTTTCTTTGAGCAAAACAACATCTCCCAGTTTGATATTGGGCTTGTCGTCTGTCCATTTCCGACGACTTTGAAGAGTGGCAAGGTACTCCCTCCTCCACCTCTTCCAGAAGGTGTCTGCAAGACACTGGACTTGCTTCCATTGTTTTGTATGCAGCTCTGCTGAATCAAAGTTGCCAGATGGGGCCTCTAAAGCACTGGTCTTCTGGGTTAAGATCATTGCTGGCGTGAAAACAGTTGGCATGTCTGGGTCGGTAGACACTGGCAGTAATGGTCTTGCATTTATTATTGCCATCACCTCAGCCATCAAGGTACTCAGTACTTCATGTGTGAGCCGAGTATGTACAGACTGAAGAAGCATGGCATCCAGAATCCGCCTGGCTATCCCAATGAGTCTTTCCCAAGATCCCCCCATGTGTGAGGAATGTGGGGGATTAAACTGCCAAGTACAATTTTTCTCCTGAAGGTAGCTGTTTAATGTTGCATCTCTGTGGTCGATTCCCAATTCTTTACAGGCACCAATGAAATTAGTGCCTCTATCAGAGCGAAGAAGCTTGGCAGGTCCACGTACTGAGAAAAATCTTCTCAATGCATTTATGAAGCTAGATGTGGACATTGATTCCACAAGCTCAATGTGCACAGCTCTAGTTGTCATGCACGTGAAAAGTACCGCCCACCTTTTATTGTCTGCAGCGCCTCCCCTTGTACGACGTGTCATAACCGTCCATGGACCAAAGACATCTAGCCCAACATTGGTAAAGGGTGGCATTGGTGAGAGCTTGTCTGCTGGTAAGTCTGCCATCTTTTGTATCTGTAGTGTTCCTCTGAGTTTACGACAGACGACACATTTGAAGATAACAGATGAGACCAAGCATTTGCTCCCAATGATCCATAGTCCTGCAGCTCTAATTGCTCCCTCTGTGATATGACGTCCCTGGTGCATCACCTTCTCATGGTAGTATCTCACTAAGAGGGTAGCAATGTAATGAGTACGAGGAATAATAAGTGGGTGCTTTTCTTCTTTTGTCAGGTTGGCAGGTGCAAGACGACCTCCGACCCTAAGCAATCCATCTTCATCAATGATTGGGTTAAGCTTTTTGAGTGGACTCTGCTTTGGTAATGTCTGCTTTGTTTCCAGACATTTGAATTCTTCCTTGAAGATTTCAGACTGCACAGTGAGAATAATTACAACTTTTGCACGAAGAATCTCACTTACGGTGCTTGCCTCAATGTTACACTTCCATCCTTGAAAATTTCTCTGATCGGCAGTTGTCTTGAATGATCTTGCCACACGGATGAGCAAAGCTATGGCACGACACAGAGTCATCCAATGAGAAAATCTTTCAAAGCGATGTGACTTCAACTGTGTTTCTGAAGTTACTGTAATCAAAGTCGTTACATCAGGTCGTATTTCCACATCTACATCAGGTTCCACTAGAGTGAAGATGTCGATCTGTGCTGGCTCTGGATGGGATTGTGTTAAACATGATGGTCCCGAGAACCAATTTGTGTGTTGCAGAAGAGAAGCATGGATTGGTCTGGTGGCATGATCTGCAGGATTGTTCTCTGTAGAGATGTAATGCCACTGCTCAGGATGAGAAGACTTACGGATACGAATCACTCTGTTTGCAACATATGTGTAAAATCTCCTAGTGCTGTTGTGAATATATCCAAGGACGATTTTACTGTCGGTGTAGAATTTCACAGCATCCATGTCAATGTCTATCTCGTCTCTGACTAGCTCATAAAGCTCCACAGCTAGAACAGCTGCGCACAACTCCAGTCGTGGAACAGTATGTGCGGGACGTGGGGCTAGTTTGGACTTGCCCATAATGAATCCAACGTACTGCTGACCTTCACTGTCGATACACTTTAAGTAAGCAACAGCTCCAATTGCTATTATGGAGGCATCTGAAAAGATGCACAGCTCTTTTCTTTGGGCAGAGGACTGCGGGAATGGAACATAGCACCTTGGTATCTGGAGACGTTGGAGATCATTCAACGATTCTTTCCATCTACTCCATTCATCCTTCTTTTCTGGAGGAAGTGGCTCATCCCAGTCATTCTGCTCAGCTGAGAGTTCACGAAGGAGAGCTTTTCCCTGCATTGTTATAGGAGCCACAAAGCCTAAAGGGTCATATAAACTGTTGATTGTGGCCAAAACACCTCTCTTGGTATATGGTCTTTCCTCTTGAGACACTTTGAATGTGAAACTGTCTGTTTCCAGGTTCCACAGGACCCCTAAGCTGCGCTGTAAAGGGAGATCATCTAACCTTAGATCCAAATCTTTCAGATCTTTGACCCTCTCATCAGCTGGAAAAGCTTCCATAACCTTGTGATTGTTGGATGTTATCTTGTGCAATTTCAAGTTGGAATCAGCTAGCATCTGCTTTGTTCTTGTTAGGATGTCAATCGCTTCTTCAGGGGTTGGAGCAGATGCAAGTCCATCATCAACGTAAAAATGTCTTATGACAAACTGCTTGGCATCAGCGCCATACTCTCTCTCACCATCTGCTGCAGCGCGCCTCATGCAATAAATAGCCACAGCTGGTGAGGGGCTATTTCCAAACACATGGACCTTCATTCTGAAGTCCCTCACCATCTTGCTGAGATCGTTGTCTTCATACCAAAGGAATCTGAGGTAGTCTCTATGGTCTTCGTTTACAACAAAACAATAAAACATTTGCTGTATATCAGCTGTGAACGCAATAGGTTCTTTTCTGAAACGTAAAAGGACCCCTAAAAGGCTGTTGTTCAAGTCAGGGCCACTAAGCAGCACTTTGTTTAGGGACACTCCTTCATATTCAGCGCTTGAATCAAATACCACCCTTATCTGGTCACGTTTCTGAGGGTGATATACGCCAAACGACGGTAAGTACCAGTGTTCTTTATGTTTCTCCAGTGGAGGAGCAGGCTCTGCATGATCGTTTTCTAACATTTTCTGCATGAAGTCAATGTACTGCTTCTTCATGTCAGGTTTTCTGTCCAGTGTTTTCTTGAGAGAATAAAGACGTGACATTGCTTGCTCTCTGTTACTTGGAAGGAACTGCCTAGTGGAACGGAATGGTAATGGCGCTACCCAGCTGTTGGCTTCATTTTTATAGACTTCTCTGTCCATCAATTCAAGAAAAACCTGATCATCCACTGAAAGCGCTGATTTTTCATCATCCCTGGTTCTTTCAAACACAGCAGATCCCAACATGTCTATGCAACCACTAAGGCGCTCTTCCTGTGTACAAGAGGCTGAAGAACATCCGAGATGTGATGATTGACTGAGAGTCTCCTTAACTAAGATTTTGTTTGGACATGGGCTAAGAATAGATGTACGACCGTTACTGAGTACATGTGTTTTCAGGACATTAACACTCGATGGCTTGTGGGTTGTTCCTAGGCAGGTGTCACCTACAATGACCCACCCCAGATCTAGCCTCTGCGCATAAGGAGCACTGTGGGGCCCGTTAATTTGCTCTCTCACCTTGTGTACCCGCAGAATATCTCTTCCCAAGAGTATGAGGATGGAAGCATCTGGATCCACAGGAGGAATCCTCTCAGCAACTCGCTGTAGGTGTGGGTGACAACGCGCCACCTCAGGAGATGGGATTTCTGTGCGGTTGTCAGGAATCATGTCACATTCGATTAGACTTGGTAGTGGTAGTTGTATTTTGCCATCAATGGATTCGATCATCAAGTTTGTAGCTCTTCTGCCCATTGCTTTGGTAACCCCTGAACACGTTTTCAGTGTTTATGGGTCTGATGTGGTTGTAATGTTAAAAAGATGGAAGAATTCTGATTTAGCGAGTGACTTGTTACTCTGTTCGTCTAACACTGCATACATTTTCTTTGATTCCTCTCTTCTTCCAGCAGGATATACTATCACTGGACTGATTTTGGAGCAGGAATGTTGACCATCTGAATTGCTACATATTTCTGTACATTTAGATGTCACTGGTGTCAAAGCATTTACATTCACCTCCCCGCCATCATCTTTGTCCGCTTCTTGGCTCCCTGTTGTAGTGGGAGAAGGACCAGGATGTAGTGCTGAGACGTGTTTCTCACTGTTACACTCCAGACATTTTAGTGTCACTCTGCAGTCTTTTGCCATATGCTGTACTGACCCACAACATCTGAAGCAAATACGGTTCTCTTTCAAAAATGATTTTCTTTCATCAATATGTTTAGCTCTGAAGCTCCTGCATTTTTTTAACGGGTGGGGCTTTTTATGAATGGGACATAGCTTATCAGGACTTTCCATTATCTTCTCACCGTAGCTACGCTGGATAGTCATTGGATCTTGTGGAACATCTGTTTTGTGCAGTTACAGAAGCTCGGTTACCACTTCTTGTGTATCTCTCAGTTTTTAAGCTTTGGGTGTTGAAGGACGTAAAGGCAAAACTGGGGTCATTTTTCACTCGTGCCTGTTGTCTCACAAAGCTGGAGAAGAAACGAAAAGGTGGAAATGTTACTCCATTGTCATCCTTGTATTTGGATCCTGTGGCTACCCATTTCTCTTGCAAGCTGTAAGGTAATTTCTCCACGATTGGATTCACTCCACGAGCCGTGTCCAAATATGACAATCCAGGTAAATATCCTCCTTCTTTCGCACACTCTATCTCCTGAAGAATGTCACCTAACTCCCTTAGCCTGACATTATCTTTGTTGGTGAGTTTAGGGAAATATTCAAGCTTTTTTAGCAGAGCATGCTCGACTGCTTCTGATGACCCATAACATTCTTCTAGTCTTTGCCAGACTAAGTTGAGTGCTGCTGTTGGGTTGAACACATGAACAGAGCGAATCCTCTTTGCTTGCTCCGCAGACTCCTCACCAAGCCATTTTATCATCAAATCCAGTTCTTCCCTCGATGAAAGGTTGAGATCTTGTATGGCACTTTGAAATGATTCCTTCCATGCCCAGTAATTCTCTGGACGATCGTCAAATTTCAGAAGACCTGCATTCAACATTTCCCTGCGAATAAGGTATTTTGTAACATCTTGTACACCTTGAGTTTCGGATAAAGACTTCTTTTGAGGATGAAATGACTCTCTTGCTGTTTCTGAGTAGTAAGGTTTATTGTAAACTTCCTCTTTTTGTTGTGGTTGTTTGACATAAGCTTTTCTACTCTCAACATCTCTGTTTTTCTCATAATGATGAGTATCTGTGTCATTCATGTCCATTTCACATTGTGCACGTGCCACCTTTTGGTAGACTAGTGGATCATCTTTCAATGGAAATTCCTCAGAGTGTGCTCTTGAATGTTGTTTGACATATTCAGATGTGCGTTGAACTGAACTGATAGGTAACTCTAATACCTCTGGATTAATTTCACTCTTGATAGACTTATCATCTTCTTCATATGCAGCTGCTTCAGCTGTCGCAGCAGCAACAGCTTTCTGACTTTTTAATATATGAAGATTTGCTTCAAGGTCAGCTTTTTGCTTCATAATTCTGGCTTCTTCTTCGGCAAAGGAAAGTTCAGCACGGGCAGCCTCTGCTTTAGCCCGAGCTTTCATAGCTGAGGAGCTAGCTGTGGAAGCTCCACTTGACTGTTTTGAAGCACGTGACCGTACTGACTTTGCACATGCATCAGCACTTTGAGTAGCTTCTTGCTGTTTTTCCACACTCTCATTCTGAGAAGATGGCTGGTACTGTTTGCCTGACCGTAGACTCATTGTTGCTGCACATAACCTTGTTCAATTTTGCCCGCTGTGCGCTTGTCCTTTTACTATACTGTCCTTGCAATGAGTTGCTTCTTCAAAGCTTGACAGTTAGCTAACAGTGTAAAGTTCTCCAGAAAAAACACAAGGCATAACTTTTCTTGAGTTCCATGAAGAAACTTTACTTTTCTTATTGCACTGTAAAACTGTATCAAAAGACAAAATACAAACAGAAATGTGATCAAAAACAATACTGATAAATAATGAATACAACTTAATAGCAACAAAAATGCTGAGTCATGCTGAGTCAAATGCTGAGTCATTGCTAATAGCCATGCTAACAATTAGCCTAACTATCAATTAAGTCATTTGACATAAGAAATCTCCAATAAACCCAAATATTAGCCAAGTACAATTACTCTTAACCTTTTTTTTTAGTGATAAATACAGTACTTATGGACAAATAATATCCAAGGCAACAATGTAAAAATAAGAAATTGCAGCAGGAGAAAACACCACCAGCACTCTGCTCTGAGGCACACTGAACTAACTGAAAGTGAAACTTAACCCAGAGGTACTGCTGCAGGTTAGCCAAAAGAGGGCAGTGTTGCAAACACAATTATGTTAAATAAATCAAACTACTTCAGAGAGGTCAGAACAGCTTTGTTTTTTTTTATAAATGTTTGTAATTTCTTTATTTGTTGTTAGATTTTCCCCACCCCCTTTTTGCTGATCTGAAAAATAATCCGATCCGTGCCTCAAAAACTGTAATGTGATCTGAACCATGAGTTTTGTGATCTGTCACACACCCCCAGTAAAGTTTGTACACAGTGATAGCCATAAATGCATTTGTACTAATAATTGGCATAATAATTTATTTCTGTGTTTCGGTTTCGGTTTTTCTGCCTTGGTTTCCTCATTTTCGGTTTTCGGTTGCGGCCAAGAATTTTCATTTCGGTGCATCCCTAATCATTAATCCTATTTACTTGTAGCACAGTATACTTCTTGAATATAAAGTTTCCCTACTGCTATAAAAAGGCAGGCCATGATGCATCCTATCTCATTAGTAATGTAGTTGCAGTCAAGTGTGCCAACCAGTACTTCTTTAGGGGTTGGCTGCTCCATAAAAAGTGGAAAATAAAACATTGCATTGTATTTATACCAAACTGTTGTATTGACCATGCCCCGCAAATCATTAGAATTGCTTAACTCTCCCCCCTAGGAAAGCGATGTGATTTTAGGGGGCCTGCACACCAAAGCTTTTACGCCGGCATGTGTTTTCAGTTGTTTTCAATGGAAGCGGTGTATTTTTTAACACTGAGCGCTGAGCAAGCTCAGCTCGTCAAGGTCAGTTCTCACATGGCCGTCTAATCACAGTGTAGGAGGGGAGGGACAAATATCACAACAACCAACCGCGCATCGTACAACAACTGATAAACAAAGCAGAAGTATCACAGCAACCAAAGCGCTCAGGCGACGAAAGTTGGCGCTTAACTGAAAAAACGTCTCGGTTACATATGTAACCCTCGTTCAGTGAAGGAAGGGAACGGATACGTCACGTCATGACCGACGAATTGGGAACCACTTCGAGGGTGACCTATCTGCTTCGAGAAACCTTTAAAACGCCAATGAACTTGACATGCAGATAATTGCATCTGCCCCGCCGCACAGGTATTTAATGAGCGGCAGGTGCAGTTATCAAATCAGCTATTTTTTGCTGAGAAAGCTGGACAGAAAGAAAAGTGTCCGGCCGATATCAGCAGTGGAACAGCAAACTGTGGCGACGGGACGTGACGTCTCTGTTCCCTTCCTTCAGGGAACGAGGGTTACATATGTAACCGAGACGTTCGCTTTCAGTCGGTCACTACGACGTCACGTTGTGACCGACGAATTGGGAATCCCTACCAAAGCGCCACTGAAGCTGACCCTTCCAGTGCCTGCGTAAACCCTCCGACTCTCCTCTTTTAGGGAACGGAAAAGGGGTTGAAGCAGAGGCCGGTCACTACTTGTTCCTTAACCCACGATAGTGACTAGGCGAACTGGGAAGCGAACTCGTCAGGCGGAACTAAGATCGCTGCGGAAAGAAAACCCTCTAGGGGTCTACCACTGAGGTGATAAATAAAAAGACACGAGGTCTATAAAAAAATACACTCTCTTAGCAACAATAGAGAGGCGCAGAACGAACTCCGCTAAGGGAAACATGGTAAATCATAAACTTTCCATGGAAATACTCACAAAGAAACCACTAAGGGGCGCAATGTGGGCGCTAGCCTCACCCAGATAGTCAAGGATACATCTAGTGAGAGGCTGGCAGCCGATGCTCCGCAACATCGGCCACCAAGCGGTGGAGAAGACAAAAAACAGTTTTTTGTAACGTTTTTGCCCCGATGGCCTTCCATAATGGTACGGTTTTTGCGCAGCCAAAAACAAAGGCTCCAAGCCGACACAGGAGCCGTTCCTCGATGTTCTCACTGATTTGACGAGAGAACTCGAGAGGATACCGGCTCAACACGAACACTGTAGAATCTAGTGAACGTATTGGGTGTCGCCCAGCCAGCAGCTCTACAAATATCTGAACGCGAGGAACCACGAGCCAAAGCCCAAGATAAAGCCAGGCTTCTGGTTGAATGGGCTCTCAAACCAAAAGGGCAAGGAATGCCTGTTTCATAAGCCAGGGCGATTGTGTCTACAATCCAATGAGACATCCTCTTTTTAGTGACAGCTTTCCCTTTCTGCTGACCACCGTAACAGACAAAGAGCTGTTCTGAGGTCCAAAAGCTTTGAGTGCGATCCACATACACACGTAGTGCACGTACAGGACATAACAAGGCCATAGCTGGGTCTGCCTCCGAAGGCAGCGCTTGTAAGTTCACCACCTGATCTCTAAAGGGAGTGGTGGGAACTTTAGGCACGTAGCCCGGCCGGGGTCTCAGTGTAACGCTGGATTCAGCCGGCACGAACTGAAGGCACGAATCGTTGACCGAAAATGTATGAAGATCCCCTATCCTTTTAATAGAAGCCAATGCGAGGAGCGTCAAAGTTTTCATAGTGAGAAACTTGACGCTCACCGTCAGCAGAGACTCGAAAGGGCAGTGCTGAAGGGCTTTCGGCACCATGGACAAGTCCCAAGGAGGAATAGGGGGGGGGGCGTGAAGGATTCAGCCTCCGCGCACCTCTTAAAAACCTAATAACCAGATCGTGCTGACCCACAGATCTACCGTCTATGGGTGCATGATGCGCGGATATTGCTGCGATATCTACTTTAATAGTAGATGGTGACAGCCTCTTCTCCAAGCGGTGCTGGAGATATGAAAGCACAATACTGATCGAGCATTCTCGGGGGTCCTCTCGTTGAGAGGTACACCATACAACAAACAGGTTCCATTTCAGCTTACACGCCTGTCTCGTAGACGGCGTTCGCGCTGCAGCGATGGTGTTAGATACCGCCTGGGGTAAATCACCTAAAACCTTAGCGCCCCGTCCAGAGACCACACATGGAGGTTCCACAGATCGGGACGGGGGTGCCATAATGTGCCCCCTTCTTGAGACAGAAGGTCCCTCCTTAGGCGGGGAATCCTCCAGGAAGGGGCTGTTGCGAGGAGAGTGAGCTCTGGAAACCAACTCCTGGTGGCCCAATATGGAGCAACTAAAATAATTTTCTCCTAGTCCTCCCTGACTTTGCACAATGTTTGTGCAATGAGTCTCACTGGGGGAAATGCGTATTTGCGAAGCCCTCTCGGCCAGCTGTGTGCCAATGCATCTACGCCGAGTGTTCCCTCGTTTAGTGAATAAAATAGGCGACAGTGGGTTGTTTCTGGAGATGCAAACAGATCTATCTGCGCTCTGCCGAAACGTCTCCAAATCAGCTGGACCGACTGAGGGTGGAGTCGCCACTCGCCAGGGCGCGCTGCTCGTGAAAGCGCGTCTGCCGCTGTGTTCAGCGACCCCGACATGTGAATGGCATGAAGAGACCTCAGATACTTCTGACTCCAGAAGAGGAGAGACAGGCGAGATGCGACAGGTGACAAGAGTGCAGACCGCCTTGGCAATAGATATACGCTACAGCCGCAATGTTGTCGGTGCGCACTACATCTTAAGCATCGAATCACGTTGATGAAACGGACGAACGCAAGATATACAGTGCACAGCTTGAGGCAATTTACAGTGGGGCAAAAAAGTATTTAGTCAACCACCAATTGTGCAAGTTCTCCCACTTAAAAAGATGAGAGAGGCCTGTAATTTTCATCATAGGTACACTTCAACTATGAGAGACAAAATGAGGAAAAAAATCCAGAAAATCACATTGTCTGATTTTTTTAAGAATTTATTTGCAATTTATGGTGGAAAATAAGTATTTGGTCAATAACAAAAAAGCAAGATTTCTTTCTCTCACAGACCTGTAACTTTTTCTTTAAGAGGATCCTCTGTCCTCCACTTGTTACCTGTATTAATGGCACCTGTTTGAACTTGTTAGCAGTATAAAAGACACCTGTCCACAACCTAAAACAGTCAGAATGCAAACTCAACTATGGCCAAGACCAAAGAGCTGTCAAAGGACACCAGAAACAAAAATTGTAGATCTGCACCAGGCTGGGAAGACTGAATCTGCAATAGACAAGCAGCTTGGTGTGAAGAAATCAACTGTGGGAGCAATTATTAGAAAATGTAAGACATACAGGAACACTGATAATCTCCCTCCATCTGGGGCTCCACGCAAGATCTCATCCCGTAGGGTAAAAATTATCACCAGAATGGTGAGCAAAAATCCTAGAACCACATGGGGGGACCTAGTGAATAACCTGCAGAGAGTTGGGACCAAAGTAACAAAGGCTACCATCAGTAACACACTACGCAGCCAGGGACTCAATTCCTGCAGTGCCAGATGTGTCCACCTGCTTAAGCCAATACATGTCCGGACCCGTCTGAAGTTTGCTAGAGAGCATTTGGATGATCCAGAAGAAGAGTGGGAGAATGTCATATGGTCAGATGAAACCAAAACATAACTTTTTGGTAGAAACTCAACTTCTTGTGTTTGGAGGAGAAAGATGCTGAGTTGCATCCAAAGAACACCATACCTACTATGAAGCATGGGGATGGAAACATCATGCTTTGGGGCTGTTTTTCTGCAAAGGGACCAGGACGACTGATCCGAGTTAAGGAAAGAATGAATGGGTCGATGTATCGTGAGATTTTGACTCAAAACCTCCTTTCGTCAGCAAGGGCATTGAAGATGAAACGTGGCTGGATCTTTCAGTATGGCAGTGATCCCAAACATACCGCCCGGGCAAAGAAGGAGTGGTTTCGTAAGAATAATTTCAAGGTCCTGGAGTGGCCTAGCCAGTCTCCAGATCTCAAAAATCTTTGGAGGGAGTTGAAAATCTGAGTTGCCCAGCGACAGCCCTAAAACATCACTGCTCTAGAGGAGATCTGCATGGAGGAATGGGCCAAACTACCAGCAACAGTGTGTAAAAACCTTGTGGAGACTTACAGAAAATGTTTGATCTCTGTCATTGCCAACAAAGGGTATATAACAAAGTATTGACATAAACTTTTGTTATTGACCAAATACTTATTTTTCACCATAATTTACAAATAAATTCTTAATAAAATCAGACAATGTGATTTTCTGGATTTTTTTCTAATTTTGTCTCTCATAGTTGACGTGTACCTTTGACAAAAATTATAGGCCTCTCTCATCTTTTTGAGTGTGAGAACTTGAACAATTGATAGCTGACTAAATACTTTTTTGCCCCACTGTATGCTAATGTCGCTGGAATGTCGACCAGACCCCCGAAGCGACGAGCCCGCCGTACGTGGCTCCCCACCCCGTGGTAGAGGCATCTTTGCCAACAATAGCATGCCTGGAGTCCTATCTCAGTGGCACCCGCACCCTGAGAAACACTGGGTCTGACAACGGGGTGAAAGTGTGACGGCATCTCGATGTAATTATAATACTGTGAAAGCCGGTGAGCCACGCTCTCCTCGGGACTCGGTCATAAAGCCAACACTGAAGCGGTCTCATATGGAGTAGCCCGAGCGGTGTCACGGCCGCATGCTGCTCCCATATGCCCCAGAAGTTTCTAAAATTAATTTCAGTGGAGCCGCAACCCTGCCTTTAAATTTTGAGGCAAGCCAGAATTGACTGAACACGCGCTTCTATGAGACGTGTTGTTAAATCGACCAAATCCCATTACATTCCGAGAAAAGAGATCCTCTGCACGGGGCAAAGTTTACTCTTTCCCCAGTTGACCTGAAGACCGAGACGAGCGAGGTGTTTAAGTACACAATCTATGTGTGTGCACAGCATCTGACGAAACTGAGCTATTAGGAGCCAATACGCCAAAACGCAAACACCGCTCTCTCTCTCAAGGGCTGCAGTGCGCCATCCGCAACTTTCATGAAGACACAGGGAGAGAGAGAGAGAGAGAGAGAAAGCCCGAACGGTGAGACTTTGTACTGATATGCCCTCCCCTCGAACACAACGCTGAGAAACGCCTGTGTCGGGGGAGTATGGAAACATGAAAGTACGCGTCCTTCAGGTTGAAGGCTGCGAACCAATCCTATGGGCGGATGCATTAAAATATGTTCCTCTGCGTAAACATTTTGAACAGCATTCTGTGAATGTGAATTCTGTGAATTCTCGATTCAGTACGCGCAGATCTAGGATCGGACGCAACCCGCCACTCTTCTTGGGTACAATGAAGGGCTGTAAAGCCCCGAATTGATCTCGGCTGGAGGGACCGGCTCGATCGCGTCCTCGCCAATAGGACAGCAATCTCCGCACGCAGTACGTGCGCATCGACAGCCTTCACCGTGGTGAAGCGAATGCCTGAATATTTGGAAGGTAGCCGAGCAAATTGAATGCGTAACCGAGACGGATCGTGCGTAAAAGCCAACGCGACGGCTGGGAAGCTCTTCCCAGGCCCCCAGATACCGAGGGAGAGGAAATTAACGGCACGATATGTGTACCCGTGGCAAGCGGAGACGGGGAACTCAACGACGGGTGCTCTTTGGCCGCATTGTGAGATGATGTGTGTAATGAAACACTCACCCGAAACCGCTGATGGATGCTGAGCAAAGGCTCCTTTGTAGATGTCCCACTCGATACATCCGCTGGCGAATGAGGAAGAGGAGAACGTAGGGTTTTGAGCCTGTCCGAAACTCCTATATGCCTCCGGGGATCTGGAGAAAGAAGAGGAATTCGCTCTTTGAGGTTAGTGGGTGCCGATTGAAGTCGGCGGAACACAAAAACGAAACCAAGGATTCCCCACCTGGCCCTCCTCTGGGGTGGGGGGGGAGAATGATGTTTTCACCATCTCCTGAAGAGCGATCCTCTCCATCTTCAGATCGCCCGACTCAGAGCCGCTAAGTTTCATTTTCCACCTCTGTAGCGGGCTGAGTGGGCGGGTGTACTGCTTACGACAGGTTCCTCAGAGCTGCCGGGATGAAGGAACAAAAAAGCCGTAGCAGGACGCCCTCGGCGAAAAGCAGACCAATATACTGACGTAACGGAGGGGGCAGCTAGGCTCCTACGTGGCATGATGCCTCAGTCTGTCCAAAGCGGCCAATCATTGTTGGACACTCTCAGCCGCGTCGCCGAAATGGCTGGTCTAAAATGGAACATTAGGACAATTACTAACGACCTACTTAATGCCCGCAAGACGCAACCAGAGATGGCGTTCCTGGACCACCGGGGGTGGGCATAGCACGTCCGGCGGCCTGTGGGGTGAACCCAGTCGCTCGTAGCGCTAGGTCAGAGCCACACAGGATTCTTTAGTTGCCGGACCGTGACCTCGCCTGTGCAGATCCTTCAGTGCCTTAGCCTGGCGGACCTGCATCACGCCATGGCGCGCACGGCAGAGGCCGTCTCTCACAAGCCCGTGGGTCTGTGAGGGGAGGGAGGCTGGTCTCTTGGAGCAGCATAACCCTTAGCGGCCCCGCCGTCAGGAGAGGTGATGGCTGAACGGTCGGTTCCGGGAGGAAAACGAGTTTTCCACGACCGTGTCAACCAACATGCACCCCGGGAAGAAAGGCACCGAAGGTTGGGGCTGTCTTCGCAGTCCTGAAGTGCCAATCATCTAGGCGGGACGGTGCGGTGGGGGAGGAGCTCTCCGCTCCACACAGACCGTCTCCACGCTCCCAAGCGTACATGGCCGCCACTCGGGGTCGAGCACGGGAGCCCCTACCCAACCGGAAGGCGGGAGTGGGTCCGAGTCGGCGACCGAATAGACGACCCCCTTCTCTGATGCTGTGACAGACATAGAATCCTCGTGAGGACTGAAAGAGGACGAGAGCGCGTAGAACACGCGCCACCCGTCTCTTACGGCACCTCTGGCTGTGGATGGGGGTGCTGAGAGTCACTGGACGCACCAGCTAACCGATTCAGCACCGTTTATACGGAGATAAGATTTCCGGAGTTTTGCCACCGCACCTTTAACGGGGCTCCGCAACGGAAAAAAGGGGGTGACGTTCCCGGAGGTACGAAACCCGTCTCCGCCATCCAAGAGGTTCATGAACCCTCCACGATCGCAGCCTCAGCATGCACTCTTGCGCACGAGAGAAAACGATCGTGGCCACCCGGGGACCCATACACTTGCCGCATCCAGAAACGCTGGATTCAGCCGGCACGAACTGAAGGCACGAATCGTTGACCGAAAATGTATGAAGATCCCTTATCCTTTTAATAGAAGCCAATGCGAGGAGCGTCAAAGTTTTCATAGTGAGAAACTTGACGCTCACCGTCAGCAGAGACTCGAAAGGGCAGTGCTGAAGGGCTTTCGGCACCATGGACAAGTCCCAAGGAGGAATAGAGGGGGGGGCGTGAAGGATTCAGCCTCCGCGCACCTCTTAAAAACCTAATAACCAGATCGTGCTGACCCACAGATCTACCGTCTATGGGTGCATGATGCGCGGATATTGCTGCGATATCTACTTTAATAGTAGATGGTGACAGCCTCTTCTCCAAGCGGTGCTGGAGATATGAAAGCACAATACTGATCGAGCATTCTCGGGGGTCCTCTCGTTGAGAGGTACACCATACAACAAACAGGTTCCATTTCAGCTTACACGCCTGTCTCGTAGACGGCGTTCGCGCTGCAGCGATGGTGTTAGATACCGCCTGGGGTAAATCACCTAAAACCTCAGCGCCCCGTCCAGAGACCACACATGGAGGTTCCACAGATCGGGACGGGGGTGCCATAATGTGCCCCCTTCTTGAGACAGAAGGTCCCTCCTTAGGCGGGGAATCCTCCAGGGAGGGGCTGTTGCGAGGAGAGTGAGCTCTGGAAACCAACTCCTGGTGGCCCAATATGGAGCAACTAAAATAATTTTCTCCTAGTCCTCCCTGACTTTGCACAATGTTTGTGCAATGAGTCTCACTGGGGGAAATGCGTATTTGCGAAGCCCTCTCGGCCAGCTGTGTGCCAATGCATCCACGCCGAGTGTTCCCTCGTTTAGTGAATAAAATAGGCGACAGTGGGTTGTTTCTGGAGATGCAAACAGATCTATCTGCGCTCTGCCGAAACGTCTCCAAATCAGCTGGACCGACTGAGGGTGGAGTCGCCACTCGCCAGGGCACGCTGCTCGTGAAAGCGCGTCTGCCGCTGTGTTCAGCGACCCCGACATGTGAATGGCATGAAGAGACCTCAGATACTTCTGACTCCAGAAGAGGAGAGACAGGCGAGATGCGACAGGTGACAAGAGTGCAGACCGCCTTGGCAATAGATATACGCTACAGCCGCAGTGTTGTCGGTGCGCACTACATCTTAAGCATCGAATCACGTTGATGAAACGGACGAACGCAAGATATACAGTGCACAGCTCGAGGCAATTTACGTATGCTAATGTCGCTGGAATGTCGACCAGACCCCCGAAGCGACGAGCCCGCCGTACGTGGCTCCCCACCCCGTGGTAGAGGCATCTTTGCCAACAATAGCATGCCTGGAGTCCTATCTCAGTGGCACCCGCACCCTGAGAAACACTGGGTCTGACAACGGGGTGAAAGTGTGACGGCATCTCGATGTAATTATAATACTGTGAAAGCCGGTGAGCCACGCTCTCCTCGGGACTCGGTCATAAAGCCAACACTGAAGCGGTCTCATATGGAGCAGCCCGAGCGGTGTCACGGCCGCATGCTGCTCCCATATGCCCCAGAAGTTTCTAAAATTAATTTCAGTGGAGCCGCAACCCTGCCTTTAAATTTTGAGGCAAGCCAGAATTGACTGAACACGCGCTTCTATGAGACGTGTTGTTAAATCGACCAAATCCCATTACATTCCGAGAAAAGAGATCCTCTGCACGGGGCAAAGTTTACTCTTTCCCCAGTTGACCTGAAGACCGAGACGAGCGAGGTGTTTAAGTACACAATCTATGTGTGTGCACAGCATCTGACGAAACTGAGCTATTAGGAGCCAATACGCCAAAACGCAAACACCGCTCTCTCTCTCAAGGGCTGCAGTGCGCCATCCGCAACTTTCATGAAGACACAGGGAGAGAGAGAGAGAGAGAGAGAAAGCCCGAACGGTGAGACTTTGTACTGATATGCCCTCCCCTCGAACACAACGCGGAGAAACGCCTGTGTCGGGGGAGTATGGAAACATGAAAGTACGCGTCCTTCAGGT
This sequence comes from Misgurnus anguillicaudatus, assembly GCF_027580225.2. Taxonomy (NCBI): domain Eukaryota; kingdom Metazoa; phylum Chordata; class Actinopteri; order Cypriniformes; family Cobitidae; genus Misgurnus; species Misgurnus anguillicaudatus. The sequence continues at coordinate 53,547,864 of NC_073355.2, forward strand.
TGAAGGCTGCGAACCAATCCTATGGGCGGATGCATTAAAATATGTTCCTCTGCGTAAACATTTTGAACAGCATTCTGTGAATGTGAATTCTGTGAATTCTCGATTCAGTACGCGCAGATCTAGGATCGGACGCAACCCGCCACTCTTCTTGGGTACAATGAAGGGCTGTAAAGCCCCGAATTGATCTCGGCTGGAGGGACCGGCTCGATCGCGTCCTCGCCAATAGGACAGCAATCTCCGCACGCAGTACGTGCGCATCGACAGCCTTCACCGTGGTGAAGCGAATGCCTGAATATTTGGAAGGTAGCCGAGCAAATTGAATGCGTAACCGAGACGGATCGTGCGTAAAAGCCAACGCGACGGCTGGGAAGCTCTTCCCAGGCCCCCAGATACCGAGCGAGAGGAAATTAACGGCACGATATGTGTACCCATGGCAAGCGGAGACGGGGAACTCAACGACGGGTGCTCTTTGGCCGCATTGTGAGATGATGTGTGTAATGAAACACTCACCCGAAACCGCTGATGGATGCTGAGCAAAGGCTCCTTTGTAGATGTCCCACTCGATACATCCGCTGGCGAATGAGGAAGAGGAGAACGTAGGGTTTTGAGCCTGTCCGAAACTCCTATATGCCTCCGGGGATCTGGAGAAAGAAGAGGAATTCGCTCTTTGAGGTTAGTGGGTGCCGATTGAAGTCGGCGGAACACAAAAACGAAACCAAGGATTCCCCACCTGGCCCTCCTCTGGGGTGGGGGGGGAGAATGATGTTTTCACCATCTCCTGAAGAGCGATCCTCTCCATCTTCAGATCGCCCGACTCAGAGCCGCTAAGTTTCATTTTCCACCTCTGTAGCGGGCTGAGTGGGCGGGTGTACTGCTTACGACAGGTTCCTCAGAGCTGCCGGGATGAAGGAACAAAAAAGCCGTAGCAGGACGCCCTCGGCGAAAAGCAGACCAATATACTGACGTAACGGAGGGGGCAGCTAGGCTCCTACGTGGCATGATGCCTCAGTCTGCTCTAAAGCGGCCAATCATTGTTGGACACTCTCAGCCGCGTCGCCGAAATGGCTGGTCTAAAATGGAACATTAGGACAATTACTAACGACCTACTTAATGCCCGCAAGACGCAACCAGAGATGGCGTTCCTGGACCACCGGGGGTGGGCATAGCACGTCCGGCGGCCTGTGGGGTGAACCCAGTCGCTCGTAGCGCTAGGTCAGAGCCACACAGGATTCTTTAGTTGCCGGACCGTGACCTCGCCTGTGCAGATCCTTCAGTGCCTTAGCCTGGCGGACCTGCATCACGCCATGGCGCGCACGGCAGAGGCCGTCTCTCACAAGCCCGTGGGTCTGTGAGGGGAGGGAGGCTGGTCTCTTGGAGCAGCATAACCCTTAGCGGCCCCGCCGTCAGGAGAGGTAAGAGGTGATGGCTGAACGGTCGGTTCCGGGAGGAAAACGAGTTTTCCACGACCGTGTCAACCAACATACACCCCGGGAAGAAAGGCACCGAAGGTTGGGGCTGTCTTCGCAGTCCTGAAGTGCCAATCATCTAGGCGGGACGGTGCGGTGGGGGAGGAGCTCTCCGCTCCACACAGACCGTCTCCACGCTCCCAAGCGTACATGGCCGCCACTCGGGGTCGAGCACGGGAGCCCCTACCCAACCGGAAGGCGGGAGTGGGTCCGAGTCGGCGACCGAATAGACGACCCCCTTCTCTGATGCTGTGACAGACATAGAATCCTCGTGAGAACTGAAAGAGGACGAGAGCGCGTAGAACACGCGCCACCCGTCTCTTACGGCACCTCTGGCTGTGGATGGGGGTGCTGAGAGTCACTGGACGCACCAGCTAACCGATTCAGCACCGTTTATATGGAGATAAGATTTCCGGAGTTTTGCCACCGCACCTTTAACGGGGCTCTGCAACGAAAAAAAAAAGGGGGTGACGTTCCCGGAGGTACGAAACCCGTCTCCGCCATCCAAGAGGTTCATGCTCTCTTAGGAGTATGAACCCTCCACGATCGCAGCCTCAGCATGCACTCTTGCGCACGAGAGAAAACGATCGTGGCCACCCGGGGACCCATACACTTGCCGCATCCAGAAACACGGACGGAAAGACATCTTTAAAAAGACGCTCCCGTCTCAGTGCAAGTGAAATGCTGTCTTTAAAAATACGCAGAACACCGCAATACTCTTTTAGAGGAAATACTTTTTTAATGTGCTGATGTTGATGAAGCACACAGGGGAACGGCTACGCACACACTCAACTAAGAGTGAGAAAAAGTCAAAAAATTAAAAAGAGAGGTGGAACACCCGCGAGCCTCCGTTGAAATGCCTTTGCCCAACCAAATCAAACACGCAGAGTTCTCCAAAGAGCAGAGAGTAGCTTCTCGTGAGCAGTCAGTCTGCCAGCTTTCGAAGCTAAAAGGCTGATTTGGTGGCTGCACCTGCCGCTCATTGGGTGGCTGTGCGGCGGGGCGGCGCCGGCGGATGCGGTTGTCTGCATGCCAAGTTCATTGGCGTTTTGGGGGTTTCTCGGGGCGGATGGGTCGCCCGCGAGGCGGTTCCCAATTCGTCGGTCACGACGTGACGTCGTAGTGACCGACTGAAAGGGAACAGCTGGCATTCGGTGTCCATTTGGTGTTTTCAGTTGCATTTAAAAGCTTATGCTGGTTTATGCTTTTTAGCATCAAATGTATCCTTCACAACTAAAAGAGATGGCAAAAACCATTCAGGGCTATTTATTGTTTAAGCAGTAAATCTTATTTTGCTTTAAATTGCCTTGTGTAATTCAAGAGTATTTTAACCTATATTTAGGAATGTGTGATAAACCTGTAGATATGATAAACCGGTAGAAATTTGTCAACTGGTAGAGATTTTGGACTATCGTCTCTATCAAGGTTACACGCCAACTGTGCGCGTGGTCATGAAAACTTAACGCTTGTACACGTATTTAAGCACAGCAGTTTTAAAACAAGTTTAAGCCTTTGAAACAAAAACAACAGTGCTATATGCGCACGCTGTTTCTGTGTGAAAGAGCACAAAGCCTCGCATCCGCTGCTCATTAAGCATGTGAACATTTTTGTCACTTTATTGGCCTTAAATACATAAATGTGTCAAAAATTCCAATCTTTGCAAGTAACATTATCCTCATAAACATGACCATTTAGGGCTTAAGAGAAAGTAAACAGCTCAAAGAGAAAACGCATGTGTAAAGCTGGGCGTACGCGGTGCGAATTCTGACGGTCGGAAAGTTGTGAGCTCTTCCACACGACACGAGTGAGTTTATGCGAAAATAATTCGGACGCAGTCACACACGACAAGATTTTACTGTACCACTTGACATATTCTGACGTAAGCATTTTCAATCCTGTGATGATAAAGGCTACTTTTCATTGTGACAGAATGTAAAAAAAAGTTCAATGTTCTTTTGTATTTCTGTTTATGCATTCCGGAATTGCTATATAGGTCTAATGCTGTGGCGGAAAAGAAATTTCTCTTGTAGTGATTTTTCGTGATTAACTATTGCATTTGCCTTTTACCGCCTTTATATAACATTAAATAAGGAATCCAAACAAAATAACGAGGAGGGAACAGGTGATGGGAATAAGTAATAATTAACAATAAGCAGGAGAACAAGGGGGCGGGGACAAGAGACAAGACACCGGAGGCACATGACACAATAAACAAGGCATGAGCCTCCACATAAAGCCTGGGAATGCCAGAACCCTGCCACCATGACTAAATACAAATACAAGACTCCTAGGCAGGATCCTGAAAGCAGTAGGCTATTGTTGCACCTGTAACTGCACAAAATAAATGCCATACAGAAGAAATTTTAATATATATTCATTTATGAAACTGTACAGTGACTTTGGCACAGCTTGGATTACATTAAAAATGCAACATTCTTTGTACATCTGTAGGCTACTATATAAACCAGTAATCTCCGCACGGAGTCTAAGACTTTTTATTTATTACATATTTAGTTGGATTATTTTGAGTATGTTTACATTGTAAATAATGATAAAAATATTAACAAGTAAAAAATTAACAAGTAGGCTAAAACAATATCTTGTTATCAAAAAGTAGCCCTTGTTTTAATGATTGCGGTAGCCCTTGTATAATCAGAACAGCAGTAAAACAACTACCCTCACTCATCCACAGCTGTGAGCGGACATCACAAAAACACATATGACAAGTGTGTCAGGCAAAGAAGCTGATCAAGAGGTCGTCACTGAAAGGACCTGTCCTATTGGTCGGGATGTCCGGTCACCGGAGTGTGTGTGCGCAAAACATAGGCACTGTTGTGTTTTTTGGTTCTGTCATTTGTTAAGTTTTGTTATTTCTTATGTACATGTTTAATCAAGCATTTATTATATATTAGAGCAATAAATGCTGCAAGTAACATTTATTTAGAAACATTAGCGGCCCAATAATGCAGTGTCTCTTTAAGAGAGGAGTGTGCATGTGACCGGCGTTTAATACATTAAAAAGGAAGCGCGAGATTCAGTTAGTTTGTATTGATGTTCAACCCGGTGTGCAGCCACTTGGTAAGCTCTTTATTTCAAATGTTGTCTTGACTGCATTTATGTTATATGCTTCATGTTATTTTATGTCACCATGCTATGTTTTGTACTGTGTTTACATTCGTTGCACGTTAAAGATAGCGCTATGCTTCGGTAGATCTAAGCTGTTAACTGATAACTTTAGAGCATAGCGTTATCTTTATAAAGTTGACTAGGTAGCGACTTATATATATATATATAACATTTAGACTTATAAGATTGATGTGCCATACCTTTCATTCGTGTTTCGTTTCTTTGGCTTTGTGAATGTTTTGTTTGTATGAGTTGCGGACCGGCATTTTACGTAACACAGTACTTCCTGGTTTGCCGCAGGGCATTCTGGGAGCTGTAGTTTCCTGCTTCTAAAAAGACTGTAAGCTTTTTACATAGAGTTTGATAGGGCTTGAACATGGTGTATAATATTTAAATATGAAGCTTATACATGAAATTTATGATGATGATATTATTATTACTTGAGAAAGCCAACATACTGTTGTTGCACTTAAACTTTTTTTTATTATTCTTCTTTTTCTTCTGAGCTACAAATTTCTAACTCTAACTCCTCCTAGAGCTTTTAAGCTACAGCCACCAAACTTTGCACAGACCTTGAGTCTGATCTGACTTGAGTTGCTATATCTTTTCTAAGGGATCGGAATTAAACCGTCCGATCAAACATCCCAAAAAGTCCCATAGACCTACATTCATAGAATGTTTAGGCTGAGTGTTTATTTTCAAATTCTAACCTTCAACTCTGATTCATACAAATACATTACATCATCTCTCAACCTCTCTCAGTCTATCTCTGTCTCACAAAACTCACTCAATAGCACAAACAAACACAACTACACACACACACACACACACACACACACACACACACACACACACACAACCACACAGACACACAATCACACACAACTACACACAACCACACACAACTACACACAACTACACACAGACACAATTACACAAACAAACACAAAATTATATATAACATACTGTCACAAAAACAAAGACATGCACACACACACACAAACACAATCACACACAGACACACAACCACACACAACTACACACAGACACAGAACTACACACAGACACACAATTACACACACAAACACAAAGTTATATATAACATACTGTTACAAAAACACAGACATGCACACAATCACACACAACCACACACAACTACACACAGACACCCAACTACACACACAAACACAAAATTATATATAACATACTGTCACAAAAACACAGACTCACACACACACACACACACACACACACAACTACACACACACAGACACACAACCACACACAAACACAATATTACACACACAAAAAAACAATATTACACACCCAATCATACTCACACAAACACACACATAAATGTCCCAACTGCCCTAAATGCCCCATTCTGCCCCAAATGCCTCATCTGCGAAGGGATACAGCCCTAGGAAAGCAATTGAGCTGATACAAGCAGTGGAGCGGGCCCTTAGTAATCTTGTGATCTTGGGAGAAGAAGAGGTTATAAAGAACCGCTGGGTAGCACAGTCCCTTGAAAGCAAGCTACCAAGCTCTCTAAAGGAGAAATGGATTGCGCACAAGACTGAGCCTGTGAATGGTTTTGCTCCATATAACCACTTTGACTGCTTATTGCACTTCCTGAAGAAGCAGGAGGCGATCCTGGAGGAGCTGGATCAGCTGGAGACAAGCTATAGAGATGGAAGCTCCTCAGGGAAAGGCCCAGCAGACAAGCTAGAAAGAGGTGTCAATAAAGCGTTCTCCAAAGTAACCTCAGGCCAAAGACAGTCTCAGTCGAAGCCAAGCTTGGGCTCGTGCACTGCTTGTGCTGATGAGACACACGTTGGCAGGCTGTTTGCCTGCAAAGCCTTTAGGGAGATGGATCTTGAGAGGAGAAAGGCCCATCTGAAGATCCAAGGGATATGCAATCGGTGCCTGTGTTACCATGTAAAGGATGGTCATTGCAACCCTAAGTTCCTCTGCAGAAAAATGGACTGCCGCAAAGAAGAGCCTCACCACTATCTGCTGTGCCCCAAGTCCATCACTCAAGACACTGGCAGCGAGGTGCAAGGAATCAAAAGGGTAGAGAGAAAAGGCCTCGGGCTGACCAGTAAGCAAGAGGAGCTCTTGGCGAAAGTCACTCCAGAACTAAGAGCAGAATTCAGGAAGGCATTTTCCAACATATCCTCAACCACGATCTGTACTGCTGGAGGTGGACTGAAAGAGTACCCAGTTATAATGATGTTACTAGAAGTGACAACCAACTCAGGCCAGCTGATAGGCACCCTTATTGACCTTGCCTCTGACACCAATTATATAACAAACAACGCTGCCCAGCGCCTTGGGCTGATTGGTGAGAGCATCAAGTTAATTGTTCACGGGATAGGAGGGATGAGGAAAACGGTTACAACTAAGAGGTACTCCTTGAGACTTAGAGTGAGGACCACCAAGGGGACAGTAACGGAACACAAACTACTCTGCTACGGCCTTGAGAGTATTGCGGAGATTAGTCAAACTGTTACTCCACAACAACTACGAAAGATCTTTCCTGACATCGCTGCAGAAGAGCTGGTCTGCCCTGAGAACATCGATCTTCTGATCAGCCACAGGGAAGGTTGTTTAGTTCCACAGCCGTTCAAGTTGGAGGGAGATCTGGTCCTCTGGGACGGCCCATTAGGCAAAACCATTGGCGGTACTCACCCTGATCTCTTCGAGGTGGTCGACCTAACGCTGCACCAGTCTGATACTCACTTTGCAAGATCTATGAGAACATCCTCAAGGGTGTATAAGGAGGTCCTTGTGGATGCCAAAAACCTAAGTGAGGTCCTAACAAGAATGGAAAAAGTGACCACCAACACCACTGCCACAAATAAGGAGGTGTTTGAGTGTTTCAAGTGGGATAGCATTGAAGCAGCGTGTGGCCCGAAATGCGGGAGCTGCAAGTGCAGCAAGTGCCCTCCGGGAGGCAAAGAGATGACCCTTGGAGAAGAAAGGGACTTAGAAAAGATAAAGGATTGCCTCGCTTATGTGTTAATGGACAAACACAGTGATGCCCCACACTGGGATGCAGCCTACCCTTGGAAAGTAAACCCAGCAATTCTGCCAGATAACCACCGAGCAGTGGAGGCAACTTTCAAGAACACTGAAGCTCGACTGCTAAGGGAACCTGTGTGGGAAATGGCATATGGAGAGCAGATCCGTGAGATGGTATCAAGAGGAGCAGCCATCAAGCTCACAAAGGAGGAGGTAGAGGGCTGGAACGGCCCAATCTGGTACATCAGCCATCTGGTTGCCCCAAATCCGCATTCTAGCTCAACGCCAGTGAGGATAGTCTGGAACAGTAGCCAGGAGTTTAAAGGGTTAAGCCTGAACAATCTCTTGCATAAAGGCCCTGATGTTCTCAACCCAATCCGAGGTGTTCTGCTGAGATTCAGGAGCAGATTGTATGCTGCTCTTTGCGATGTTAAGAAAATGTATAATTCTGTGTGGTTGAAGGATGAGGAGGTCCACCTCCATCAATTCCTCTGGAGGGATAACCCTGAAGATGAAATCAGTGTGTTTGCCATCGTCAGGGTCAACATTGGCGATAAGCCTGCTGGATGCATCGCTCAGGTTGCCATGAGAGAGATGGCCAACCTACCCCAGTTCACATCCATGGTTGAAGAGAGCCGGATCCTGACAGAGGATTGCTATGTGGACGACATCTTGACGTCGCATGAAGATCTCCAAACTCTAATTAGGATGATCGAAGGAGTAGAAGAGATCCTAAAAGCAGGTGGTTTTCCCTCAAGCCCTGGGTCCTGACAGGCCAAAGTGGGAGGAGTGAAAAACCAACTGACCCCAGCAACGTCAGGTCAACTGAGCCCAAGACCTTGATACTCCCCAACCAGATGCGGAATGAGGAGAATAAGGCATTGGGATTGGGATATGAACCCGAATCTGATAAACTCCGCGTGCTGACATCAGTTAACTTTTCGAAGAGGCGAGGGAAGATGAGGATTGGTCTGGATCTACAAGAGGATGAGATCAAAGGCAGCACCCCCAACCCTCTCACTCGACGAATACTGCTGAGTCAGACCGCAGGGTTCTATGACCCAATCGGCCTGGCCTCACCTGACAAGCAATGAGGAGTGATGCTCATAAGAGAGTCCTTTCAGGAAGCAGGAAGAGACCATCTTACTAAGGACACCTGGGACAATCCCCTTTCACCACGTCTTCGAGAGGAGGCAATAAAACTCTTTGAGCAATATGTGAGGCTTATATTCGACAGGAGTCTCACACCTCATGGAGCCAAAGGCCGCCCAATGGGGATTACGTTTTCCGATGGTAGTGAAGCTTCTTACGGAGCCGTTCTTTACCTACGGTGGGAGACAGAAGATGGAGTCATAGTGAAGCTGGTTGAATCAAAGGCCAAGCTCACCCCTCTAGACCAGAAAGGTGATTAAAGCAGAGCTGTGCTGGGCTGTCTTTGCATCCCGCCTAAAGACATACTTCGAAAAGCACTGCTACATCAATGTTGATTGGTGGATCCATTTTGTCGATAGTCAGACAATCCTGGGAGCTATCCAGAAGGATAGCTATGGCTATCAGACATTTTTTGCAAACCGGATTGGAGAAATCCAAAAAGCTGGATCAGTAGATAGCTGGAGGTGGGTCGAAGGAAAGCAGAACATCGCCGATCTCATCACAAGGGGAGCGTCCCCTGAGGAGCTTGCTGAAGAGTCAGTCTGGCAAAAAGGCCCAGCATTTTTAAAGTTGCCTGAATCAGATTGGCCTGTGAAAACTGCCAGAAAGATTAACCCCTCTGTTGCTAAAGAGATTGGGGGACTTCGGAGGAAGGCGTTCTCAGCACTGGTTACAACAGGAGCCCAGCCCAGGAGATGTTCTGGCCCAACCAGTGTTGCACTTGTGCGCCTTGTGGACCCTCAACGGTTTAGTTCACTGGTACGGTTATGTGGAACCATTGCCTGGATTAGACGAGCAGTAGAAATTTGGCTGGGCAACAGCCAGGCCCCAGATCGGTCAAAGTGGGAGGCAAGACCATACCTGTCTGTGGAAGAAAGAGCAACTGCCTTTAAAGATCTAGCTCTTGCAGCTCAAGATGGTGTTGAGTTCCGCGACACAACCTTGGATCGTCTGGTTGTTCAGAAGGAGGAAAAGACAGGACTCTTGCTTTACGGAGGGAGAATCCAATGCTGGGATGAGGATAGAGTGGCTGTACCGCTAATTCCATGCCAGTCGTGGCTCGCAACCCTACTGGCCAGGGAGGCACATGAAGAAAATCATGAAGGTGTCGCCTCTACCCTTCTAAGGACAAGAAGGAAAGCTTGGATCATGCAGGGACGAAGAACAGTTAAAAAGGTGCTGAACAACTGTGTCACCTGCAGAAAGCAAAGAGCCAAGATGTGCCAGCAAGTAATGAGTGATCTCCCTCAAGAGCGTACCAAAAGAGCAAGCCCATTCAAGTTTACAACCCTTGACCTTTTTGGCCCCTTTGAGGTGAAAGATGCTGTTAAAAGAAGGACAAGCAAGAAGGTCTGGGGTATTGTTTTCTGTTGTTTGGCCTCAAGAGCCGTCCATGCGGACCTCACTGATGACCAGTCAGCAGAAAGCTTCCTTCAAGCATACTCCCGCTTTGTTGCTCTGAGGGGTCATCCAAGAAAGCTATGGTCTGACAGAAGCCGGCTCTGTGTGAACTGCATAAACATCTGGCTTGCTTGCAGTCTGTGTCCATAGAAGATGTAGCTGGTAAGAACGGGACTGAGTGGATGTGGGACTTTCACTCTGCAGATGCACCCCAAAGGAATGGAGCTGCGGAAGCTGCTGTGAAACTTTTGAAGAGGGCGTTCATGAGCCTTGGAGGAACTACAGGGTCTCTCACATGGGGGGAGCTCCAAACTCTGTTCTATCAGGCAGCCAACTTGACAAGCCAACGCCCAATCGATGCCAGAGCTCAAGAACAGGAGGATTTGGTAGAGTATTTAACACCTAATTCCCTCATATTGGGTCGAGCATCGTTTGAAGGAGACACCAGCGGGCTTGACTTAGAGACCCATCCCTGGCGTCATCTAAGGGCTATTCAAATCGGAGTGGACCGATTCTGGAAAAAGTGGAGGGAATTAGCTGGCCCAAATCTGTTCATTCGACACAAGTGGCACCGGACAGAGAGGAACGTCAAAGTCGGCGACCTCGTCTGGATTGCTGATCCAAATGCTTTGAGAGGTCAGTTTCGTCTGGGCCGGATTCTGACAGTTTATCCTGACCGTAAAGGGATTGTCAGAGATGCTGACATTGCAACATGTTCTGGCCTTTCTGTTTCCCTGGCAGGTGGCCGGAAGAGGAGTTCTTCACTGCCCATGACAGTTATCAGAAGATATGTGAGAAGACTGGTGGTCCTTCTTCCGGTGGAGGACAAACCTCATCCACTCCAGCCACCATGATACTCGCCTCTTCCTGAACCCCTTTCATTTTTGCAGACTTCCCTATCCACTGGTTCAAACCCCTCTCATTCACCGCCTAAACCCCTATCACCGCCCTTATCCCTGCTGGCTGGTTGGTGCAAGCCTAGCGCTGCCACCATGCCTGTCATATTGCACATACATGAAGAAAGAGCATGCACATCCCATACCTCACATACCCGGGCAGTACACCACACACCTGCCAAAGGGATGTGATTGACTTGGACATTGGACTAAACTGTTCCTCTATCAGTCATGCCGTCATCAGAAACTTATAGATATTGTGCAAGGCTAAGAGTTAAAAAAGTGAGTGTCACAAGGAGGTTATTTGTGTGATTTTGGTAAGTTCCCTAGATCATAAGATCAGGAACTTAAGTGGGAGGTGTTGTGTTTTTTGTAGGGCCGGGACTTGATTAAAAAAATTAATCTAATTAATTAGAGGCTTTGTAATTAATTAATCTAAATTAATCACATTTTAATCTCATATAAATATTTGACCTGAGAACATTAAGAAGTATTTTTACATGGATTTTTATGAATAATGACTGAATACATAAGCTTAACAAAATATTGTTTATTTTTGTTCAACCAAGTCGTTGTACCCGGAGTCGGGCTAATGTCCACGCTAGCTGCTGTATGTTTTGCATTGAGATTATACTTGAGGCTCGATGTGCTGCGGTGATATGTGAATTCCTTGTTGCATATCTTACACACAACCATGCTCTTATCGACACTTACCAGTGATGCGCGGGTCAATGTATAAACAACCCGCCCGCAACTCGGACCGCAAAGAAAAAAAATATATATATTATACCCGACCCGCTTCCTGGCCCGCATTTCTTAAAGTAGTTTGTTTAATATTGCAGGGTTCGGGACTTCTCAGGTTTTGGCTGTCTGTGTTCTGGTACCTATGTGCGCGGATGCCCCACCTCGCGTATAAAAACAACAAAACATAATATACTATAGCCTATATTAAAATTAAAATATATAAAAATGTGCATAATATATTTTTTAAGTTGCACATCGTTTATAGGTTTCTTAAGTGGGATTCGGATGTGAAAAGCGTTGCATAATGTACGCGCCTTTAGTGTTACCATTGAAACTTAACTAAATAAAAAAAAAATAAGAGGTGATATATAGCTTTAGCCTACATAAATGCGTATTGCTTTAATGTTGCGAGTTCCTCTTCAGCTTTTCTTGCTGTTATGTTTATAATAGTTCATTGTTCAGAGTTCATATTGATGATCTTATAGTCAATTTAAAAATGTTCTTACAAACTGACTCTATTCGTTTAACTTTTTTCCTTTACCTGCCGTCGCTGTTCTCTGTGCGTGTCCTCTGTCAAAGTAGCCTATTAAAATTAATATGAAGTTGATTTTTAAAAGTCTTAAGCACACCGCGAATCAAACGTGCTGCTACAGTATGCTCTAAATGCGCGTGTAAATTTAACTTCTGGGCACTGCCAGGCTGATTTTTTGAAAAGTAAGTGATATAGGCTACTCACTGCATGTTTTGGCATTCGGTAGCATATGCATCAATGAGATGCACGGTGTTGCTTTTAATGTTCTTTTTAATTTATATTAGCAAAACCTAACAACAAAACATTGTTTATAATTACGAGACAAATTATTTGAAACGAAATTCGTTTTAAAGTAGCAAACAAAACTTAAATTAATCTCGTAATAAACTAATTAAATTGAAACAAAACAACATTACAACAACATTTAAACCCAACAATACTCAAACATTAACATATAACAGACATTAGGATACATGTTAAAATAATCTGTAGTTTGTTGGTAGATGTTTATTGGGCAAAACCTCCGTTGCAAACCTCCATTTACCAGAATAAATCATTTTTACTTTGAAATTGATGCGTTGTCACGTTAAAATCAGCTGTTCGTTTAGGTTCCGTCTACTTTTATTTACACTGCATCACAACCCCGGAGTTCTCGAACTAAAACAGGGTCTGCAGCATTTACGAATGACTCTATTAATAAGTGCGATTAAAATGCGTTAAAATGTTTAACGCGTTATTTTTTGTGTAATTAATTAATCTTAATTAACGCGTTAAAGTCCCGGCCCTAGTTTTTTGGTTCTGTCATTTGTGAAGTTTTGTTATTTCTTATGTACATGTTTAATCAAACATGTATTAAAAATTTGAGATATAAATGCTGCAAATAACATTTAGGGAGAAACATTAGCAGCCCAATAATGCAGTGTCTCTTTAAGAGAGGAGTGTGCATGTGACCGGTGTTTAATACATTAAAAAGGAAGCGCGATTCATTTAGTTTGTATTGACGTTCAACCCGGTGTGCAGCCACTTGGTAAGCTCTTTATTTCAAATGTTATCTTGACTGCCTTTATGTTATATGCTTCATGTTATTTTATGTCACCATGCTATGTTTTGTACTGTGTTTACATTCGTTGCACGTTAAAGATAGCGCTATGCTTCGGTAGATCTAAGCTGTTAACTGATAACTTTAGAGCATAACGTTATCTTTATAAAGTTGACTAGGTAGCGACTTATATATATATATATAACATTTAGACTTATAAGATTGATGTGCCATACCTTTCATTCGTGTTTTGTTTCTTTGGCTTTGTGAATGTTTTGTTTGTATGAGTTGCGGACCGGCATTTTACGTAACACAGTACTTCCTGGTTTGCCGCAGGGCATTCTGGGAGCTGTAGTTTCCTGCTTCTAAAAAGACTGTAAGCTTTTTACATAGAGTTTGATAGGGCTTGAACATGGTGTATAATATTTAAATATGAAGCTTATACATGAAATTTATGATGACGATATTATTATTATTATTTTGTATATGTATGCTACTAATATTATTATTAGTATATTTGTATTTGATTCATATTTATATACTAATAATGTTCTTGTATATTTGTATTTATATATTTGAATACTATTGATAATGTTATATATTTATATGTAATTTGTATTTATATATCTGTATATTAATGGTATTATTGTGTATTTATATTTTATTCATATTTTTGATTAATGTTATTTATTATTATTGACTGCAAAGAACTGGGGAGCTGTACTGTTTGTAGTATACTGTAATACTGGATTATAATTCATCAACTTTAAGTTTATTCATGAAGAGACACTGTAAACCAATTAAACCTCAGGTGGTGTTGTTAACCCGATAAACTAAGTTTATTTATGAAAAGACACTGTAAAACAATTAAACCTCAGGGGGTGTTGTTAACTTAAATTTGACCCGTAGATGAAAGAGGTCTTCAGATATACAACTCTTTGATGTGTTCATCTATTCATCACAAAGGTTTTTGAACTGGTAGCCTTTATGCTCACATCACTGAGTATCTGCTGAAATGTAATGTATACATATTATGTGGTTCTAAGATTGTGTTTTACATACATATTCATGTGAAATATTATTTTAAAGGTCATGGTGCGATGAGTAAAAAGGTCTCATTTCTATATATCTAAAATAAGATGGTTCAAGGGTTTAGATAGAAGACGCATTTCTTTGAGAGGTGGGGTTTTTGCCAGGACACCTCTGGCTATTTTGACCAGATGTTCTTTAGGATCATTTGGTGCAGGTCAAACTGTAGTTTTTTACGATGTCTTTGTTCTGGTCAGTATTTAAAGTACATTGGCAAGGGATTCAAGGAAGCATTCTGTAGTCAGATCTTCCCACACTGCTGTGTGTCTTGAGTTGCCAGGTATGATTTTATTTTATATGTAATGTATTTTTCTATGCTGATCTTTTAGTAAATATTGTGATATATTTGTAATTGATTGATTTATGCTGATCTTTTAGTAAATGTTTTGATATTTGAATAACCAATTGATTGATTTAAATGTAGCCTACCTGGCAAAATAAATTGTTAATCTTTATTCATTCTAAAACTTGTCAAATCTTTATTACATTTTCAGGGTTTAAGTTAAATGTATTGAAGGGGACATAGATTAGGAGAATTGCCTCTATTGAAAATATTACTGGAGTAATTGCCTCCCCGTTTTAAGGTTAGATGGAGTAACCTCAACCTAAAACATAGATGGATCCTCTTATTTTCAATGTGTTTGGAGAAACCTCTAACTTTAACTTAAGTTAGAAGGAGAATGCCTCTATGCCCAGCTGTATGGAACTGCCTTAGCAACTTCAGAATTACACCTTATTCCCTATGTGAATATAATTCATTCTAAATAAATATAATAATAATTTTATGAATTATGATCAGAATAGTATGATAACTTATAAATTGGAGTCAGATTATAATTTAACCGCAGAGGTCAAAGAAACAAATTAAATAAATTGAATTATTAAGCGCTACGGACGGAAAGAACCCGTGTTACCTTCACCACGCCATTGGACTTCGAATTTGGGCCAATTGGGTGGCGTCTTACAGCTTGGTGACCCCGACGTGATACGTCATAGGCTGGGACGAGTGACGTGTACACCAGAAAGAGTGACGAGTACTCCAGAACGAGTGTCCCCGGCGCGAGGGAGTGACGTCATACCAGCGCGACATTCCATCCAAAGCGAAGTATTCATTCCATTCATTCATCGCAGAGTATAAGGTTTGATCTTCCACTTCTCTGTCTTCAGATGTGTTGGTAAGTTGATTTTCTTTGCCTTTTAGAAGTGTGAAGGGAGAGCATAAGTGATTTTGTAGAACGGGACGGTTATTCCCAGTGATAGACCGGAGACCGCAAAATCCGGTGGGGCATAAGTTTTAGAACAACAACATGGCTTTGCAGGGAGATAATAGTTACAGTGTAGATAAGGAAATAATGGATTCCCTTGCGTTGCGAATCAAACCTCTTCTCCTGCGTTTACACGCAGAAGGAGTGGAATTGACGTGGACTAATGACCAAATTTTGTCATGGTATTCCACAGAAGGACGTAAATTAGAGAATAAGCGTAAATTCAGGAAAATTCCCATGGCGATGGTTTATTTGCTTCGTCGAAACGATATTGCAACTATATCGGAAGCCGGTAAAGTATTAGCAAATATCCGTGAACTAGAAAAAGCCCGGTCGGAGGAATTGAAAAAACTCCGTGCCCAAGTCGATGCTTCCCTATATGATAAACAAACCTGGGTAAGACAGGGCGAAGCGTTAGAAACACAGATTAAAAAACTTGAAATGAAACTTAAACTGGACAAAGAATACACGAAAGCCCTCGAGGATTGTTGCGATGGCGCGGGATTTCCACTCGCTGCGGTAAAACAGGCGGTAATAAATTCTGTTAATGGAAACATACAAGATGATAGCGATGACGAGGACGTTGCATTAATAGAAAATTCACACGGTCGAGTAATGATGCAGGAGCCAGCACAGAGAGTACGAGAACTTTCTCCGGATGCCGCAATAAATGTTAGAGCTCACGAACAAAGAGGCCGTAGTCCCATAAGGACGAGAACTCAAACAGGCACAATCTCGAGTAAATCAGTGAAGGTTGCAGTGCTCAAAAAAATGAAAAATGCGGACGATGAGATAACAACAATCAGTCGCCCTTTAACCTGTGAAGAATGTGCTAGGGACAAGGAAGTAGTCGGCACGATGCCAAGAAAAGGTCCATGTCAGCCCTATTGGGATAATTTAATGCTACAAGCGTCAGTGTACAACCTAGAGCTTCGTGATGTGTGGCAGGTAGCTCTTTTAACTATCCCAGCTGAGCTAAAGTCTCAAATGCCTGACAATTTAAGAACTGGAGAAATCATAGTTAAAGGAGAGGAAGAAGAAGAACTTGACGTGTATGAGAGATTAAAAACAGCATTGTTGGAATTAAGAGGTCCAACACATGTAGATTGGAATAGAATACTAGACATAAAACAAAGCAACAAAGAACCATTTGAAATATTTGCAGAGCGTATGTGGGTAGCATACAAAGAACATTCAGGAATGGAAAATGCAGAAAAAGATCAGGAAGTTTTATTACAACTCCTTAAAAACAATGCGGGCCCACACATACAGCAGGCATTGGTCCATGGAGCAGAGCCTCCTGAAAATACATATCAAACGCTGGTAGACTGGGCCTCAAAAATTGAAAGTAGGCTAAAACAAACTAAAACCCGACAGATAGCAACAACTCAATGGTTAACAGAAGGCAAAGGTGAGGCACAGCCCAAAACAAAACTACAATTTCGGTGTAATTTCTGTAGAAGAAATAATCACACGGCACGATATTGCTTTAAATTAAAAGCACTGAATAATCCAGGAAGGACAACCAATAATGATAGGGAGACAGTAGAAAACCTCAAACAATCACTCGAGCAAAACAAAGCCTCCACTAACGGTTCGAAGCAAAATGAAATGCAGCCCCAGAGCGGAAACAGCCCATATGCGGACTTATACACAGAGTTGGAAAACATGCTGGCAAAATATCGAGATGAAAAATAGGGGTGCGTGGCCTCCGCTACTCTAGGAAGCATTATCAAAAGCGGAAACCGGGTTAAAATAAAAGCTAATTTAGGAGGTCAGTTAGCTAACGTCCTTATTGATACCGGTGCTGCATGTTGCTCCTGCAGAAACATTAATTTCCCGTTAACCCATAAAACCATTAAAATCAGAGGCATAGGTGACACGTTAATGATAGCAACCAAAACACAGCCTGTCCTGATTGATTTAGGCGTGACAATTTTGGAAGAGCCATTTTGGTATTTGTCAAACAATAGCGAAGGGACTGTGATGGGTATGGACATTATGAAAAAAACATGGATTTGTAATTCATTGCTTTGAAAAACAAATCGAATTGCAAACAAACAAAGCAATCAAAATTTGTGTTTATGTCAGCAATGACAGTATAATGTCCATTTCCACTACAGATCCAATTCAGCTGTTGATTGACAAACACAAAGATGTGTGGGCAAATCATGAACATGATTGTGGTTTAATTGATTTTGAAGTTAGCATTGAGGGTGAACCACCCCCACCGCAAAAACAATATCGTATCAAACCAGAAGCAGAAGCGGACGTTCATGAAATAGTGAAACAACTTGAGATGAGAGAAATTGTTCGGCGATGCAGTTCAACCACTAATTCTCCGTGTCTGCCAGTGCCCAACCCTAATGGAAAATGGCGATTATGCATTGATTATCAACGACTTAATCGAGTGATACCCAAAGCTACCGCTATAGTGGCTAATCCTTCCACGATTTTGACACAAATTTCAACAAGCGCTGCATGGTTTACTGTACTTGACATTAAAAATGGTTTTTGGTCTATTAAGGTCAAGAAAGAGGATCAATGGAAATTTGCCTTTACAGTAAATCAAATCCAATACACCTGGCTTCGGATGCCGCAGGGATGGCATAATAGCCCTTCCATTTTTCATAGAGCGGTCGCAGATGTTCTCCATCCCTTACTAGGGAGTGGCCAGGTAGTGCATTATGTTGATGATATACTCATTGCTACTGAAGGTTCACTAGAAATTCACTTAAAAGTGGTGGACAAAGTCCTGCGAACGTTAGGCGATGCAGGCTTTAAACTCAACAAAGAAAAAGCTCAAATAGCTCAAAAAGAAGTGCACTACCTAGGGTACAATATCACACAAAGTCATCGGGCATTGACAGACGACCGAAGGAAATGCATTGCTGAACTGCCTCGTCCGCACACTTTAAATGCCCTCCAAAAAGTGTTAGGGATGGCAAATTATTTAAGAGATTTTATTCCAGACTTTGCAGATGTTGCCGCACCATTGTACGTTCTTTTGAAAGGTAAAACCAAACCCTCAGATGTTCTTGAATGGACTGAGGTACATGAAAAAGCATTAACAAACCTAAAACAACGTCTGTGCTCTGCGCCAGCCCTGGGCTTACCCAACGTTACCAAACCATTCCACGTTCAGGTTGATGCGTACGAAAATACATTAAGTGGTGTGTTAGCACAGGAACATGGAGGGAAATTGCGTCCAATTGCATATTACAGTCAGAAGAAATCACCAGTTGAACAGGGTTTTGATCCATGCACACAACATGTACTGGCTGTACACTGGATGTTAAACACAACAGAACCCATCGTTGGTTTTCAATCAGTAATATTACATACAGTGCACACGCCAGTACAAATGCTGTTGCAAGGCAGAATCAAAGGAGTGTCATCTCAAAGACTTGCCAGATGGTTAGCTGATATACAGTCACGTGACATAACAACAGACAACACACGCATTTTGCCACACATACTCGGGGACATAGATGGTCATCCGCACACATGTTTGCCTGAGAAAGAGATATCCAGCCCAGTGTATGATCGGGAGATTCCTGGTCAGACACAGGTGTATGTTGATGGATCCAAGTTTAAACAAGATGACAGTTTTTATACTGGATGTGCGGTATGGACACCTAGTCTTCCCGAGTCAAATGCACAACGACAGGTATTGCTAAAATTGCCATCAAACATGTCTGCTCAAGAAGCCGAGCTCGTCGCATTACTTGAAGCTATTAAGGCACATTCTGAGCCCGTGTGTATTCATACGGATAGCCGTTATGCATTCGGCGTTGTCAATGATTTTATGTCACAGTGGCAAATGCAAAAATTCCTCACGTCTGCAGGAACCCCAGTGAAACATTTTAATCTGATCAGTGTAATCTGGAACGCTGTAACAACGCGTGAATCTCCCATCTCTGTTGTGAAAGTGCGTGCTCACATAAGCAAAAACCCGAATGTGCATGAACAAAATAACAATATTGTGGATCAGCTAGCTAAATTGGCAGCTATAAAGGGTGACATATGGGATGAAAAACCATCTGTAAACATAAGTGCAATTCAAACGACACCAATTGACCTTAAACAATATCAGCAAAGCTTGTGGGTTTCTGAGGGAGAACTAATGTCACCTCTTAAGGAAGATCAGCTGATTACTGTCAATGAAGGCATTGTGTTGAGAGATGGAAAATATGTGGTTCCTGAAGCTTTACTGAAACCAATTATCAAATTATATCATGATTATTCCCATGTGTCTTCTGAAAAAACATTGCAGTTGATAAGAAGGCAATTTTGGTGGCAAGGGATGACAGCTGACATTGACAGATGGTGTAGTCCTGTCATATTCTGGTTTGTGACTTTGATCTGTTTATCCCATTATTACGAGATTGCTGCCTGCCCTGATTTCCTGCCTGTATTAAGACTACGAGTTTGCCTATCCCTTTTATTGAACTGTTGGTGTGTAACCTGTTCTGCCTTCTGTTGAGAGATAATAAAGACTGCAAATGGATCCTCAGCCTCATGGTGCATCATTACAGTTTCTAATTTTATGGATTTAATCATTTCAATTAGTATGGGCAGGACACTTTTCTATTCCAACATGATAATGCCCATGAGCACAAAGCAAGGTTACGGCGTTGGCGGCAGACACAGTGGACTGTAGGCTGCTGCAGCAAACAAACTTTAAATACGCAACAACTCAGGCGTCTGCAGGTCTGAAATTTGTCAAGATTGCTACGGATATCTTACTGGTTCCAATTATGCTATGTGGTTGTCCGCTATAGCCATACGTGGATAACAAACAAACAATGTCCAAGACCCGCAAGATCCTCAATATCTTCACGCACGTTGTGGTATTTGATTTTGTTTTATTAATCGTGCTGTCTATAATCTTAATTAATGTGTATTGTTACAACAATGTTTTCTGTGATGACCACAAGAAAGTTGTTTGTGTGTGTGGAAAGTTACCAAGGAGGGGGTGGCTGATGTGTGTGTGTGGGAGCCAGGGGGGCTATAGAAAAAGCCCTGAAGGGAAAACACACAGAACAGATGGTTTCAATAAACAAGTTGTTTGCTTTATAACTATTTTACATTTAGAGAAAGTGAAAATTAGTATGTTTAACTAATGAATGCATTTAACCAATTCATGAACAATGGAGTATTGTTGTGTTGTTGAATAATTATGTTTTACATATTTACTACCTATGATTGCCAAAAGTGTTAAAGTTACAAAGATGTCCAAATAAGGACTGTGGAAATTGATTTTGTTCCATTTTATATTTCTTTAATTAATCATTTTATTCTACAAACACTGGGTGTTTCATATATGCATTGAGCTATTAGGTAAAAATGAGGTGTTTGAGTTTGAGAGTGGAAAGCTACCAGCTTGGGTGTGTGTGTAAAAATGCAAGAAGGATTAACTAGGAATTTATGTCTGGAGATTTTCAAAGATAAGAGAGAGACCAGAGAAGGAAAAGCAAACAGATAACCATGTATTAACTAATACTTTAATATTCACAGGATAAAATATGCAATGTATTTCTTACTTAATCAGTATTAATCAGTGAATAATTGATGTAATAAATATAAGATGTTGTCTTTGATAAATGTGTATTAACCAATGAAATGAAGGTTGCATACAGAATAATCTAATGGGGGGATGGCAGCTCAACTTGGAAGAACAGAATCTCCTGCGCTTGTTCTTTGTGTGTGTGTGTGTATTCTTCCCTAACAGATGGTTTTTTAATAATGATTAAAGTGTTTTGCTTAGAAGTAATATTGCAGTAAAAGATTTAATATGTGTTTATCTATCTAAAGAAGTTAATGTGTGCCTTATTCATATAACCAATTTTACGAATAATGAAATGATGTCATGATATTGAAATGTGTTTTACATAACAATCACTTTCATTTTACAGCTTATGTTTTTTGTATGAATAAATGAATGTTTTATTAATGATTTGTTTTTAAGAAAGCATTATTATATTCTATGTGAAGTCAATCATATGTGAAGTGGAGGAGTACTAGGGAGGAGGTGACAGACTGCATGGATCTCAGGGTTGTGTGGAGAACAGTTTGTTTTTTCTTTGTCTGTGTGTGTTTATCTTCGCCTACAGGCTAAAACTGTGTGGTGATGGAGTCAGATTGACGAGGGGAACGGCCTTTGTGGGTGGAGATTCTAAGAAGAAAGAACGACGATAAATACTCATGTTTTTCTGTCTTGAGCTGTGAGTCCGTCGAATCCTGCTGTTATGGCTTGAGACGGCCCAGCATGCTGTAACTTTTTCATATCTGATCAATAAATATTCAATTTAGATATTTGTGTCATTCTCAAATTATGAACATGCAGTGGACGCCTTAAAGTCCAACAACGTCAACGCAAATTCCATCAAAATTTGGATTATCGCCTACAGTCTTGGCTGGTTTCTTTTGTGTGCTTCTTGCCTTCTCGATGGACCTGTATGCAGTCCGAATTCCTGTTACTGTTTGTGATCGACAACCATCCGGAGCGATTACTCTGCTTGAGGATATTCGACTTTCGCCTACCCAGCCGTTGACGGAGTTATATACGGCATACACTGCCTCCTGTCCGCCGATCGACTGTCTACATTGTCCTGGCTGGGGGTTTGTACTCCAAAATCTTGGCAGACCATATTTTCATCAGTCATTGTCTTTTTCCACTCAAACTATTATTTTTCATCGGTGGGTAACTGATGTTAAATTAAATGACTCTGAAGAAAATAAGTCTAAATATACTTCAAACACATCAAGACTTTTAATAGTTATTCTCCTATTTATTGGAAATGTTGAACTCAATCCTGGGCCTAGTTTTAATATTTTTTTGTCAACTTTGGGAATATTGCACTTATGGGGACTGTTTGCATATGCAAACTACAACAGACTTGTTACTGCTACATCTCAACCCCCGTGTATGTTTTTATCTACAACCCAAAATGATTTACCCTATTCTAGAATTCCAGTTCTGACTTTTGCTCCTTCATCTCCTCTTACTCTGTCTTTTGTAACGTCTTCTGCCAGTCCGAAAGTTAAAAGAATTGACGCACAACCAAAAAAATCTCACTTCAATAAAAGCCCAATTAATCTAAGTCAGCTAGGTAGTACCAGAGGCTTTAAGATCTGCCATTTAAATATTCGAAGTCTTGTTCCCAAAATAGATGGATTTAAAATCATGCTTATGCAATCGAAGGCGCATGTAATGGCAATATCAGAATCATGGTTGACTCCTAGTATCCCTGACTCCTTCCTTTCCATAGAAAATTATAAAATGTATCGTAAAGACCGTACTATTAAAACTGGCGGAGGAGTGGTTTTCTATGTGAGCCAAAATTATGCACACCAAATATTAAAAGCTGAGACTGAATCTGAAACTTTAAAACTTGTAGTACATTTTACCCCACAACATGCAATAACTATTGTTGTGACTTATAAGCCTCCAAATGTTACTACTAGTGCTTATTTATCTCAGTTTTCTAATATAATTAAATCTATTACAACCAAGGAGTTTGTAATTCTTGGCAATATTAACCTTGACTGGAATGACCGTTCGTCAAAATCTCTAAAAGACATTGCAATGAAATACGGACTTAATCAATTAATTAAGGAACCAACAAGAATTTGTAAAACTCGTAACTCAATTTTAGATCTTATTTTTACAAATCAGCCTTCAAAATATGCAATGTCTGGTGTTATAGATTTGGCTATTTCAGATCATTTTTTAATTTATACATAAATTTTAAAACCCTCAAAAACTCATGCTCCTCATTATGTAGGCATACCAAAAGTTCCAACGTCGAAATTACCGCAATTTAATGCTACTGACTGGAGCGATGAGATGTCAATGGAAAATCCGAATCAAATATTGACGCAATTCCACACTAAATTTCAGACATTACAAAAAAAGTATATAACTACCAGTAAGGTCCGATCTAGGCAGTGCAAAATACCATGGATAAATACTGATATATTACAACTCTTAAAACAGAAGGCTTGTCTTTTAAAAATATACAGGTTAAAACGAACAACGGAGAGTAAAAATAATTTTGCACAAATTAGAAATAGATGTACTGCTGAACTGCGTAAGGCTAAGACGATCTATTTTCAACAACAAATTGTTTTATCCGCCGCAAATCCAAAGGCGTTGTGGCAGACCCTTAAAGTCATCACCGGCGAAAATGTGAGGAAAAAGAATGTCAATATTCAAATTTCGCTACAGGGTACTCTCATATCAGATTCAGACAAGATTGCAAGAGCTTTTAATGACTACTTTATATCATCTGTTAAAGAATTGGCAACAAATTTTACAACTCCTTGTTCTTCACCTGTTCTCTCTTTGACATCTGATCAGTTCTCATTTTCTGAGATCTCACAGAATGAGGTAACAAGACTATTGCAGTCATTAAAAAATTCTCATACATGTGATACTTATGGTTTAAACACCTCATTTTTAAAGACTCATGCTGACAGCCTTATACCTCTTTTCCAGCATTAAATTAATCTTTGCATTAAACTTTCGATCTTTCCGACTGATTGGAAAAAAGCGCAAATTACTCCAATTTTTAAATCTGATGATTCTACTCTTGTGTCAAACTATAGACCTATAGCAATACTTCCAGCAATGTCGAAGTTACTTGAAAAAACCTTGCATAACCAGTTAATCTCTCACTTAGAATTTTTTAACTGTCTCAACAACATCCAACACGGTTTCCGTGCAAAGCGATCTACTATGTCAGCATTACTACTCTTTATAGAACAAATACGTAATGCACTTAACAAAGGTCACATAACTGGAGCTGTTTTTATTGACTTTAGTAAAGCCTTCGACACAGTGAATCATCAGATTTTATTAAATAAACTTCACTCATTTAATTTATCCTCATCTGTGATAGAAATGCTTTTATCTTTTTTGACACACAGGATGCAATCTGTTAAAATTAATCATGTAATATCTCAATCTTTAGCCTGTGACACAGGTGTTCCTCAGGGTAGTATTCTTGTACCCTTACTTTTTCTTTTATATATAAATTATCTTCCTCAAGTGTGTAAATATTCAGAATGCTTATTGTATGCTGACGACACTGTGATTTTTTTTCTGACCCAAATCCTGATGTCATAAATTCCAAATTAACATTGGACCTCCAGCATTTACATGACTGGTTAAACGCGAATCATCTGACCATCAATGTAAAAAAAACTGAATGTATGTATTTTCACTCACCTAGAAAAAGTCTTTCTTATGCTAACCCAATTACTTTTGCAAAACAAGATCTTGTTGTGACAAAGACCTATAAATATCTTGGGGTGATACTTGATACACATCTTACATACCGGGATCACATTTCTGATTTGACAAAAAAACTGAATCAGAAACCTTTTGTGTACAACAAGATCAGATCATATCTTTCCTCCTCTGTTTCTGAAATGTACTTACATGTGTTATCTAAAATGTCTTATTGCCTTCCAGTCTGGTCTCTTACAACTAAGGAAATTACTGAACCAATAGCATGACTATATAATCGTGCTTTTAAAATTCACAGTAATCTCCCAAAATGGTCTCACCACTGCATTGCACTGAAACGCTCAAATGCGCTGACTTTTTAGCATTATATAAACAGTCATGCTGCTACATTTTATTTTCAAACTCAAAATCCTACTACACCAATATTTGATGCATTCATCCATTAGATAATACTAGACCAGTACGTCACACTAGGTCAGTATCACAGGAACTTATACCAGTCCCCTCATATAAAAACAATTATGGTCAGAAATCTTTCTTTTACATATATACCAAAATTTGGAATGATATTCCATATAACATAAGAAAGCAACCATCAATCACATGTTTCAAAAAAGCATACAAATCCTATTTACTGAACAGTTACACTTGTACTCATTGATTGCTTTTAAATTGTCCTAGCTGTCTGTATTGATTGCATTGATGTTTATAGTCCTTGTATTTGTGTAGTTTAAGAGTCTGTTTTATATGTTATGTGTTTTATTGTTTTATGTTCTGCAGAACAGGAACCTGCTGGAAACCAGTTTTTAAACTGAGTCAGGCCCGTTTTAAATTGTACCTTGGTGTTACTTTTTATTCTTTCCTGTATAATAAATGAAATGATGAATTGAATAATTTGTGTGTTTTGCAGTCATGTAGAGATCACTGGAGTTTAACTACATTGAGATAACAGCAGAAAATACACTTTCAAGTTTATCAGTCATCACACAATCAAACTAATGTTCAATATATTTTACATCATCAGATGATTATTATTATTTTAATGAACCTGTCTGAATATAAACACTATCACTCACCTGATGCAGGTCAAGTATGTCAGTACAACAGTTGTGTGTTTATGTGTGTGTGTTACCTGTGTGATGAGGGTGAGTATAGCAGGGTGTAGTACAAGACTTCCTCTACAGGACAGGAGAGAGAAGAGCAGGAAATGCATCCAGGGCTGAGAGAGCATCCGCTGGACTACACACAAATTAATCATTTACTATTCACTGTGTGAGAACAACAAAAACACTTACACACAGACAGACACACACACACACACGTACCTATGGCAGTGTTTCTTCTGTTCAGAAAACCAATCAAAGACCTCAAGCAGTTCACAGCGGTGCTTATCATCATATCCTGTTTCTACACACAGACACACACACACACACACACACACACAAAACACACACACACACACACACACACACACACACACACACACACACAGACACACACACACACACACACACAGACACACACACACAGACACACACAGACACACACACGCACACACACACACACACACACACACACACACACGCAGAAACAGACCGTGAAGTATATAATAATATAAAGGACAAGCAGAGGTGAGCAGATGATTTAAGTCATATTTCAGTGTGACATAATGTAAACACACGTTTATGAGTATTGTTATGAAATGATTGTGTTGTTTATTTTGTTATTGTTATGAAATGATTGTGTTGTTTATTTTGTGAGTCAGACCTGCAGTGTGAGTCCACACAGTGCTGTCATGAGTGTCTGTGCTTCACTGTATACGAGTGGATGAAGAGCGCCATCTACTGACTGAAGAGAGCGATGCAGCGCTGCAGTCTGAGAGACACACACCAGTGAACACTCGTCTACATCCAACCACACCTGCAACAATCTCATACTACACACTACACAAACACACAAAGATGTTAACACAATATATCATTCTATAGATGTATTTTGATTTGACAGACAGTTGTCTTACTCAACAGCAGGCTGTCTGTGTGTCTCTTGCTGAAGGCCAGTCGTCTCACTAACTCATGAAGATCTATTGTGATGTTCCTGTGAATCTAACGCACGCACACACACACACACACACACACACACACACACACACACACACACACACACACACACACACACACACACACACACACACACACACAAAGATCAGAAGTTTATGTCAACACAGCTAAACAGACATTAAATCTGCACGTCTCTCTCTCTCTCCCTCTATTGAGGCTTCAGTAAATGGACAGAGAGCTGTGTTAGTTCCAGAGTCCTGACATAAGAACTCCTGCAGCAGTCACATATTTACCTGCGCTGTGTCTGTATGTGTCTCAACTGTGCTGTGTCTGTATTACCTGTGCAGTGTCACCTATGCTATGTGTGCGTCTCACCTGTACAGTGTGTGTGTGTGTGTGTGTGTGTGTGTGTGTGTGTGTGTGTGTGTGTGTGTGTGTGTGTGTGTGTGTGTGTGTGTGTGTGTGTGTGTGTGTGTGTTTTACCTGCACAGACTGTCTGTGTTGTAGGGAGATAAGGGTGGCGACCAGAAGAAGTGAAGAGCACTGTAGGGATGATGAAGATGATGATGAAGAGGGAGAAAGAAGATTCTCCAACACCTCCATCAGTCTGATGTTACCCAGCAGCAGAGACACAACTAGCACACATGAACACAATGAGTCTGATGTTATAGTATAGAGATGTGTGAGTGTGTGTTTTCTCTTTTATGTGTTTACCTCGGTCAGTGCAGTGTGATGGACACAGACTCAAGAAACAGTACAGACAGTTCAACACAGACAGCAGCAGCTCATTGGAGTTCATCTTTGCAACCAGATTACTGACTACAAGCACACAATATATAACACACATACAGCTGGTTTACATATAAACTCTGTACATGTGTGTGTATTTAATTACCATGATAAAGCAGTTTGAAGTCTGTGTGATTCATTTCACTTTGAGCAGATGTTTTACTCTGAAGCACAGTCAGCACATCCACTAACACAGACACTCGGAAATCTGAGACAGAGAAATCATCATAGTTTATTTTCATGAAGTAATTCATATGATGTAATGTGATAAAACGGCAGCAGAGAGCAGTCACGGTGCTGAAGATTAAACGTTTAGCTGCTGATGTAATGATCCTATTGACTGACAGTAAATGTAAAACTTTTCTTACTACACTTTTCTTTGACAAATACAGACATTCACATGATAAAGTTATTTAATAAACTGTATCTTATATCAATGTAAGTTAGTTGAGTCCATCATCTGTTTCAGTCTTCAGTCAGTATGTGCTGATGTCCTGACCTGTGTGTGAGAGTTTCTGAAGGAGATTCAGTAAAGCTGATTTTATCCGATGACAGAAATCACAACTACTGCTGATGTCATCGGATGACATGAAACACTTTAACACACGTTCAGCTCGGTGTGCTGCAGGAGCGTCAGCTTCACAAACCACAACCTGAGAAAAACACACACAAATTAAACACAGACACAAACAAAACAGCAGTGTGCACACAAACTATTAGATCTAGCAGTGGACATGAGTGAGTATTTGTACTGACCAGCATAGAGATGAGAGCGTCTGGATGTTCATGAAGAAGCTGCAGAAGATCTGACTGCATCTGTTCCTCATCTGATCCACCACAGAGACGTTCAGTCAGAGCTGTCACTCCGAAACGCTCCGACAGCTCCGGATAACAGAAGATAAACTTCAGGATAGAGGGATGAAAAGAGGAGAGAGAGAAGAGAAGAGGAGAGCAGGACAGAGCTTTACTGATGCTCTTCACAGCAACCTTGAAAGAGACAGACACAAAAAAACAGGACAATATGTCATTTTTCCACACTTGTTAACTTGTTAAGTCAGAAAAAGTCCAGTAATGACGATGACTGCTTGTGGCAGAGACCATTGCACATCGCACAGTAGAGATGATTGGGGGGTCAATGGTTTACTCCTTTATTTATTTGTTCTTTTTTTTACTCATTTATGACAAGGTACTTGATTGGTGGACAAACAAAGTGAGTACAGTCTAATCACATGCTGATTAATCGCGCTTTTCCATTGCATAGTGCCCCACGGTTTGGTTTAGTTTGGGTCGGGTCAGCTTACTTTTGGGAGCTTTTCCATTAGGTGCAGTTTGTGGTACTCAATACTTTTTTTAGTTCCACCTTGGTTGGGGTTCGCAGCGACCCGAGCTGATACCAAACGTGACGTGAAAACACTGTAGATCACTGATTGGTCTGAGAGAATCGTCACTACCAGCGTCATCGCTATAATGTAAAGATTAGCTTTACCTTAGTGCTAGCTTGCACTGTCTCGAGGAAAAATGTTGTTATCTGTGCTCTGCTATAAGTTCACAAACTCCCTTTAAGCGATGAAAACATCCACACGTTGAGATTCAGGAACACCGTTACAGTTTTTTCAGACTTGCAATTTGTGGTGGAACATTCACGACGAGCACATCAGCATTATATATGCTTAAATGCAACTTCAATGAGGCTCAGAGGGGCGCTGTCGACTAACGCCACGGGTGTTTGAACAGAAACTGTCATGTGAGAGAGGTAGTGATAAACGCAATGTGCAAACATCTATTTGTGGTGGCAAATTTTAATTTTGTGGCAGACTGAGAAATAAATAAATGTATGGAATGTACAAGGGTGTCATACTTGTATGATGTCACAGCAGTAGGCAGCGCAAATATAACGAAATGCCTATAATCCCTCCCACTGTGAAGTGATACTAAACTCGATGTAAAAGCTAACCACGCCAAAGTGAGGTGAGCTGACCCGACCCAAACTAAACCTAACCCTAAGCGCCATAAAAGAGTAATGTGTGTGTTAGTTAAGTTCGTAGTACTGTGTCCAGATGAGTGCAGCTGTGTTGAGTGACAGACAGCAGGTAGATAACAGACGACTGCACAGGTGGAGGCAAAGAAACATCATTGAGATCCTGAACACAGATGAACTGAAGCACACTGGAGAAGACTGAAGAGTCACACATCAGCCTGTATCACACACACACACACACATCACACTGTTAACATGAATATACCCATCAAGCACAGGGATATAAAGTAAATGATAGGGCTGGGTAAAAATATTGATTCATCAATGCATTGCAATTATTTGTTTCTCAATTCAATATCAATTCATCAAATCCTATGAATCGATTCAGCCCCCCGGCCAGTGGCGGCGCTGTGGGCAACACTCTAGTGAGAGCGTTCAGCGTTGTACAAGACGCGCTATATCAAAACAGAAAGATCAAAGATGGCAAACAGCAGGACTTCTTTCAAGCCTGCACCTTCAACTCGATCAAACATTAGTAATACCACACATTATTTAAAATTATACAACAGTTCTTTCTGGTTCTCGAATCTGATTGGCTAAGAGCTATGCGATATTGTGCTAATATCGGCACTGTAACCGCTTCACCTTTCGTATCATTCCGCCACCTAGTGAATGGAGGTCCTAAGCAGGCTCAGACGCGCTGTTTTTAAACACTCTCTGTGTGTCTCATTAGTTTACTAGCTCATAAATCAGTCTGTGAATCCCCAATCAGAAGTTATTCCGTCAAAGATCAGCGCTCTTGGATGTTACGTTACAGTTAATGGGAGAAATGTCTTGTCACATCGTGTGGACGATTAACACTTGGAAAGAGGAATATAAACACTCGTTTTTTTTCTGGAGCTATATTTCTTATCAGAACGCGAAAACACCGTGGAACTGCAGGTAAGCACCGCAGCTTTTAAATGTGGACATTGATCATTTACTTTATCGTGACCTGACTATTAAAACATGTTATGAGATATCGCCACTGGTATATTTATAAGCAGCATGCAAAAACATATTTCTGACACTTATAAAAAAACGTTTTATATAGTACTGACAAGAACAAAGTTTAATAATAATAATCGAGTGCTCGTATCGCGTTAAGAATAAATGAGAAAGCAATAGTAACGTTATACAAGTATAGTTTTATTAACTTTTACCTCGCGCCAAAACAATAACAACACAAAAGACACTAAATATGAATTAAAAAACAAGTACTCGTTTGATCATGACACCAAATACTGCTGATTTGATCTCATTTTGACCATCATAAACAAACAAGGCCAACATGAGAGCCAGGGTATCTCTGTCAGAGATGTAGCCCAGAGAGGGCGGTGGTCAGCGGGGCGAGTGAACACTGATGTCCGCTCATGCTTTGGTTCTCATTCGTACCGAATCTCACTAAGTAAACGTTTAAACAGGCGCTATCTTTACTAATCGACTGCAGATTTAAATATAATACAGATACATTCTCGACTGAACTAATCTTAAAACTACACTTTGTGACCAAGAAACGGTAATATAAAGAAACGGCTTTTCCGTCCATTGAGTTGTTATGAGCTTCAAAGCAGCCGAAAGTTTTACCTGTCATTCTGGCCGCCCTCAAATCCGTGGCGGAAGAAGTAGTTCTCCAACAAAGAGGCTTTTAAAATAACTCCGTTGTTGTTTTCTAGTTTTCGTTTTTCAAACGTGTGCCGTCGAACTGTTGTATAAAAGCAATATCGCTCTCGGAGTCGTGTGATATAGCTCTATATCATCACGGCTGTGATTGCCTCCGGCACTCGGCCTGCGGCCTCTGGCCTAATCACAGCCCTGATGATATAGAGCTATATCTCACGACTCCGAGAGCGATATTGCTTAAATATATTCTCAGGTACTTAATTGCTTGTGTATTTAATTATTATTGAATCGATACCGAAGCAAGTAAATCAATATAGAATTGATTTGAATCGAAGCCTCAAGAATCGAAATCGAATCGAATTGTGAAATTCCTAACAATACCCAGCCCTAGTAAATGAGTACACTAAACACACCTGTCTCCATGCAGCAGGGACACATGCAGAAGATCGATGAGACAATACTGTGTGTTTATGATCGACTCTGATGAATCCACCAGCAGAGAGCACCAATCAGACGCAGAGCAGAACAGAGACACCAAACACTCCTCCAGTATACACTCCACATGAGCTGTACAAACACACAACAACACTGATATTATACACACAAAGGTGGGCATATATGGTTTACGGTGACAATTCTGTAGACGCAATGTATTTTTTTACTATAAAAACTGTATATTCTCTTCCCCTAACCTACACCAGTCATTAACCCAAACCATCACAGAAACCTGTTGGCAGTCTTTAATTGATGATAAACTACCATGTAGTATGTTGTTAAGACCTTCAGTTTACTTCCTATAGCATAGTAAACATGTAATTATACACTATTCATATACAAACCCACTGATACACACACACACACACACACATTACCTTGAAGTTGACTGGTCTCAGTGTATATCTGGGAAAATAAATGCGTGCAAAGTTTCAACAGGAAATCACAGCAGACCAAGTTCAGGGAAGAATTTCTGAAAAAAAAATCACACA
This sequence comes from Misgurnus anguillicaudatus, assembly GCF_027580225.2. Taxonomy (NCBI): domain Eukaryota; kingdom Metazoa; phylum Chordata; class Actinopteri; order Cypriniformes; family Cobitidae; genus Misgurnus; species Misgurnus anguillicaudatus. The sequence continues at coordinate 53,580,329 of NC_073355.2, forward strand.
TTTCAAACACGAGCTGTTAAACACGATCACTGCATGTGTGTGTGTGTGTCTGTGTACATATTAATTAAGAAGATAAATGATCTTGACATGACATAAATCAATGAGAGTTTATGAGGAACTCATAATATAATGAAAGTAACTTTATGGCGGTTTCCTGGACAGGGTTTAGATTAATCCAGGACTAGGCTTTAGTTATATTAGGACATTATATTCGTTGTTTTACAAACATGTGCATCTTCAGACACAACAATAGCACTGTGTTTGTGTGTGTGTGTTAGGACCTGTTTTCTGAACACTGTTGAGCTTTGATCTGTAGAGTCAGTCTGATAAAACCAGAGGAAGCTGAGAGAGAAAGAGATGATGTTAGTCTCCGTCCAACAACTTAACCCCTCTGGGTTCACAGACAAGGCTTAAGGTTAGTCCTAGACTAAACACACGTTTGAGCGGTCTCAACAGAAAGAACAGATCTTAAAATAATCCAGTGCTGTTGATTTGTCTCAACATACACACAAGTAATGCCATTTTCTGAAGCATGTTTATAAAAGATCTTAATTTAAATAAATGGCTAGTCCTGACATGAGCTAAACCTTGTCTGTGAAACCACTCACTGATATTTGAAATGAAAACCTCAGACCAGAAGACACAAATAAATAACAAAACACTTGCAAATGCTCCCTACTCTGTTCTGAAGATAAAGACTGAATGTTTATGACAGAAGTGTTTTTATCAGAGATCTCCAGTTAACTACAGCAGAAAGATGACGCATGTTCAGACTGACAAAGCATTTAAGAGATAAACTTCATCAATAGATTTACTTAAAACCCACAACCTTTGCACTGCTAACACGATTTTTTACCAAATGAACTACATGAGCACTAAAATTGTCTTCTATATAACTTTTAGCTTTGCTTCTCTGTAGCTGTTGTATATTTATGTTGAGGCCAGATCTGGACACATGACCCCAATATCTACATCTCATTGGTCAGCGAGTTACTTATCCCCATCACAAATACAATAAAATAACCATCATCCCAAAATAAAACATTACACATCACAGTCTACATTTCTGCACTAGTGAAAATTCTGATGTTTTTTTCTGGGTTTTTAGTCCTGTGCTGTCTCTCATGATCTTTCACCTTTGACCTCTGTCTCATCTCACCGAGTTTCCTGGAGAAAGACGCCATGTGAGCAGGACATAAAGAAAACTGATGAGACAAAATCGACAGCAAGACCTGCAGAAGCTGTGGAGAGGAGAGACGCTCACACACTCTCTACACACAAACACACACACGCATGAAACAATGATGTGTATAGAGATGTGTACAGAGAGATAAGGATGTGTGTGTGTTTGTGTGTTACTCACAGTAACAGTAGGGATGCAGGTTGTATCACAGCAGTGTAGCAGATACACACACAGAGTCTCCAGTGTGACCGGCTGTTGTGAAGATGAACACACACTATCATTCAGACTACACTCACACAGATACACTTCAGCCAACCTACACACACACATACACACAAAATGTGACCTTCATTCATCAGTTCCTCTTTAATACATTGAGTTGTGTTGTTGTGTTGTGTGTTTGTTTCTGACCTGCAGGCTGCATCAATGCATGTGAGAGTCTGCAGTAAAAATCCTCCTGCTTTCACTGACTGATGATCAGTACATTTACACATCACAGCTGACATTATTCTCATGATGTCTGAGAACTGAACCGGACTGGACTGATGATGAGGTCTGTGTACACAAACACACAAACATTACAGTGACAAACACTAAACCTTTAATTCATCTTCCTCACTGAGGGTTGCTTTATGAACCTGCATGTGTGTGTGTGTGTGTGTGTGTGATACCTGAGGAGCAAAGCAGCGGCTCGTACCGCAAGCATAGACACCTGCAGACAGGAGGAGGCCACACCCTTAATGATGACATCAACAACTGCAGAAAACTCACATCCTGTTGGGAACAGACACACACCTGCAGGCTGCCTGCGCGCGCACACACACACACAGTTCAGTTCTCAGATGCTTTGAAAGTCCATGAGAACCTTTGCAGACGTTCAATGTGTGTGTGTGTGTGTGTGTGTGTGTGTGTGTGTGTGTGTGTGTGTGTGTGTGTGTACCTGTCTAAGATGGCTGTCAGTAGCTCAAGTCCTTGTTTCTGAACCTCAGTATTGGATTTTCCCAGAGTCTCATTCAGACAGCGCACTAATGACTCAATGCCTAACACAAACACACACACACACACACACACACACACACACACACACACACACACACACACACACACACACACAGATAGAGTAACAGATGATATTTCTCTTCAGATCTGAGGTCTGTGAGTGTAGACCTGACTCTGTATTATTGAGTAAAGTTTAAATACAACACAAACTCTTACCGTACACAGAGTGACACTGTGAGAAGAACTGAGGATCTTCAGACATAAACAGTAGACACTTAAAGATCCACCACAACATCATCTCACTGCTACTACACACACATTCAAACAGAAACTCTGACACACACACACACACACACACAAATATAATAACTCATAATGACAGTATAAACAGTTTGAATCCAGATTAAGATAAAGTAGCTCTAAACTAAAGAATCAATAAATGTTGTGACAGATTCATCTCAAAGTCATGGTACGTTCACATCAGACACGAATGAAGCATTAAAACCCAGATATGATAGACATGAAATCAAATGGGCGGCGCGAATGATGCGAGTTAAAAAATCTGCGATGGTAACCAATCAGGATCTTGGTCTAGTAGTGACATGATTACAACGTAGTGTGGTGAGGCAGAAATAAGAAACAACAATGGAGGACAAAATCATCGTTGATGTATGTTGACACCTGGAGCTGTAAGACACGTCTTCGTATTTTTTAAATAAAAATGATCTTGCTTGGAAGAAAGTAAGTGAGAAGGTCAGACAATCTGTTGAGTTGTAAAAAACGCTCTTTACTCAATATATAAACTATAAATATAAACATACTGAGACTACAAGCTAGCTAAGGCATAAATTGAGCATAAATCATGCAAATGACACAAACTTCACACGTGAATGACACAAGTTAAGTCAAAATGTTCAAGTGTTCAACTTTGTGTGAATAGTGCAATAACTTCATTTCATTTGTGTCTGGTGTGAACACACAGTCAGATTGATTCATGATCTCACCGGGTAAATCTGCATGAATGAAGGAGGAACTGAAGCGAGCTGGAGAATGAATCAATACTGCACACACACAATGAATAGACACCACCTGTAGAGACTCCTGACTGCTCAACAACAACTACACACACAAACACACACAATTACATTGTTACTTTTTGTGTATTTTACATTATTTCCTTTCATAAAGCTGCTTTGCAACAGTGTAAACTGTGAAAATACAAATAAATGTGATCTGCATATGATCCATCATTGTAGCTTCACACAGAAATGAAGATTCATTCAATTTACATTTTTATTTGTTTATCTTTTCAGTTCTTTAATTCTCAAACAAAAGTGCTCAGCAAACACGACAACAGATTTCATGTGAGCCCAACTGTTTGTTTTTGTGTACTATTGATGAATGTCCCTGCATCCAAAACCACATACTGTAAAGTATCTACTCATCAACAGTACCTAACAGTATCTATATAGCATGAATATGGGTAGTGTGAATGAAACGCAGATATAGTACATATAGTAAGTACATCATTGTTTACAGAAATTTTGGACGCAACGTGTGTGTGAGTTTGTTTGTGTGTATGTATGTGTGTGTGTGTGTGTGTGTGTGTGTGGTCTGACCTTCTTTATAATGAGAGGCAGTGGTTGGTATGGTAGATGATGTTTTTCACTGCATTCACCCAAACTCATCAACACACACACAACATCAGAGTACTGTAACATCTGCTTCAGGACCCCTGAATAATAACAACACACACACACACACACACACACACACACACACACACACACACACACACACACACACACACACACACACACACACACACACACAGTACTGTAATGTATGCTTGAGACCTCCTGAATTACAAACACAATCATCTGTTTTTGTGTGTCTTACCGAGACAGTTGATGGTGAGTGCAGTTGTTTGTGTATCTGATAGAGTGTGTAGCAGTAACACACACATTTTGTCCCGGTGTGTGTTTGGCAGTGTGTGAACTGCAGTGACTGAGCTCCAGATTTTTAACAGCACATAACATACAGCGACCTTCACCTCCTCATCTGAGACCAGTAAGCCTTCACAAACACACTCTAATACACACACTGTACAAACACACACACACACACACACACACACACACACACACACACACACACACACACACAATAAAAACACACAAATCTTGTGTAATTATTTAGTGATATAATATGTTGTCTAAATCTAAAAACAAGCATATAAATTAAGTTTTCAAGTCAAATATTATAAGGTCCCCTAGTAGTGGAAAATTATATAATAGGCTTTATGCCCAGCTGCACTACTTCCTGAACTTCAGCCAGCTCCTTGTTTCCTGTCTGCCATTATTGGACAAACTGATTAATCCAGGTGTGCCTGACCTCAGTAGTCACAACAACAATAATCAGACACACCTGGATTAATCAGTTTGTCCAATAATGGCAGACAGGAAACAAGGAGCTGGCTGAAGTTCAGGAAGTAGTGCAGCTGGGCATAAAGCCTATTACTGAAGTGCCTATCAGCATGTGTAAAGAATCACATTAACAGGTTTAAAAAGTTACACAGAAACTCCCTCATGGGTTTAAAAGCAGAAATGTTATTATTGAATTAAATCAGGGCTCGCAACATTTCTAAATCCCTGGTAGCCCTTCGGGTAGGTACTCTTCAATTTGTGGTAGCCTGAATAAAAATATATATATTGTTTAATGTAGAATATTGATAAATGCCGGATTTCCATGCAAGCCAACTGTTCCTGCCCATCCCAGCTAACAATTTTTGGTTCCCAAAACGTTCACCTAATGTTAGCTTTTGGTTTCCTGAACGTTATTTTCCAAGGTTTGTTTTTAGTTAGCCAGGAAAGTTTTCTTTAACTCTTTCACCACCATTGATGAGATATCTCATCAATTAAGAGAAAACGCTTCCCCGCCAATGACGAGATTTTCCGTCTTTCCGCAATACCGCTATTATATACCGCCCTTCTGCAACTTTTTAAACCCGGAAGTATTGTCCTATGGCAAGCGGCTGCATGTCCGTGTCTGTTTTAAAGATCGCTCTGAATGGGACTATGAAAAGTTTGTCACAAAAATTTAATTATCTCTGCTTTTTGCTCAAAATGTGGTGTTTTTGCAGAAACCTACCCATATTCAAAAGCTGATTACAAAAGAGCCACTGAAGGTAGGATGAAACGTTTTTTTTTTTTTTTGAAAGCAGAGGTCTGTTCTTTTATTTGGTATATTGTATGCTTATATATTTAAAGAAGAACATTTTCTGGAAGGCATTAAACTTTGGTGAAAATCATGAAAAACGCTGGAGCTGGCTGGCAAATTTTTTAAAAAACGCTGGCGGTGAAAGAGTTAAGAAAATAGAAGGTTATTTTAGGTTAGTTTAACGTTCCCCTAACGTTAGAATAATTAAATTATTCTATTACTGAAATACACTAGTCAACATTCGAAGTGGATCAAAACCATTCATATAAGTTTACATAAAACCAATCCCTAATACCCATTCTTGTCTTAGGACAACTTTGATCCACTTCAAATGTTGACTAGTATATTATGTGAATGTATTATAACAGGTTCTTTTTAATAAAAATACCTCAACACATCACACATTGTACTTATAGAAGACTTAATACAGACATTTATATAAACATTGAATTCACTTTAGGTTAAAAGATCTTACCACAGCAGTTTAACTGCCTCTCCATTATTAAAATTTACAACAATCAAAAGCTTCTAACATACAGTATTGTTCAAAATAATAGCAGTACAATGTGACTAGCCAGAGTAATCAAGGTTTTTAGTGTATTTTTTGTTGCTGCGTGGCAAACAAGTTACCAGTAGGTTCAGTAGATTATCAGAAAACAAACAAGACCCAGCATTCATGATATGCACGCTCTTAAGGCTGTGCAATTGGGCAATTAGTTGAAAGGGGTGTGTTCAAAAAAATAGCAGTGTGGCATTCAATCACTGAGGTCATTAATTTTGTGAAGAAACAGGTGTGAATCAGGTGGCCCCTATTTAAGGATGAAGCCAACACTTGTTGAACATGCATTTGAAAACTGAGGAAAATGGGTCGTTCAAGACATTGTTCAGAAGAACAGCGTACTTTGATTAAAAAGTTGATTGGAGAGGGGAAAACCTATAAAGAGGTGCAAAAAATAATAGGCTGTTCAGCTAAAATGATCTCCAATGCCTTAAAATGGAGAGCAAAACCAGAGAGACGTGGAAGAAAACGGAAGACAACCATCAAAATGGATAGAAGAATAACCAGAATGGCAAAGGCTCAGCCAATGATCACCTCCAGGATGATCAAAGACAGTCTGGAGTTACCTGTAAGTACTGTGACAGTTAGAAGACGTCTGTGTGAAGCTAATCTATTTTCAAGAATCCCCCGCAAAGTCCCTCTGTTAAAAAAAGGCACGTGCAGAAGAGGTTACAATTTGCCAAAGAACACATCAACTGGCCTAAAGAGAAATGTAGGAACATTTTGTGGACTGATGAGAGTAAAATTGTTCTTTTTGGGTCCAAGGGCCACAGGCAGTTTGTGAGACGACCCCCAAACTCTGAATTCAACACAGTGAAGACAGTGAAGCATGGAGGTGCAAGCATCATGATATGGGCATGTTTCTCCTACTATGGTGTTGGGCCTATTTATCGCATACCAAGGATCATGGATCAGTTTGCATATGTTAAAATACTTGAAGAGGTCATGTTGCCCTATGCTGAAGAGGACATGCCCTTGAAACGGTTGTTTCAACAAGACAATGACCCAAAACACACTAGTAAACGGGCAAAGTCTTGGTTCCAAACCAACAAAATTAATGTTATGGAGTGGCCAGCCCAATCTCCAGACCTTAATCCAATTGAGAACTTGTGGGGTGATATCAAAAATGCTGTAAAACCAAGAAATGTGAATGAATTGTGGAATGTTGTTAAAGAATCATGGAGTGGAATAACAGCTGAGAGGTGCCACAAGTTGGTTGACTCCATGCCACACAGATGTCAAGCCGTTTTAAAAAACTGTGTTCAAAAAAATAAATATTAGTTTAGTGATTCACAGGATTGCTAAATCCCAGAAAAAAAAATGTTTGTACAAAATAGTTTTGAGTTCCTACAGTCAAAGGTAGACACTGCTATTTTTTTGAACACACCCCTTTCAACTAATTGCCCAATTACACAGCCTTAAGAGCGTGCATATCATGAATGCTGGGTCTTGTTTGTTTTCTGAGAATCTACTGAACCTACTGGTAACTTGATTGCCACGTAGCAATAAAAAATATACTAAAAACCTTGATTATTCTGGTTAGTCATATTGTACTGCTATTATTTTGAACAAGACTGTATAGATGGAAATCACAAAAATATATATTTTCGTTTTCACATATTTAAGTTACTAAATGAAGAAAGAGAAATAAGAAATAGCTAGATGTTATACTGAGGTAAAACGAAATGTCAAATTTACTTTAGCTAAACAGATCAGTTTAATGATTTAGCCGCCTAATTTTCCTTTACACAACAATCAATCAAAAGCTTGTAGTATCATATATAGCTACACGTGTCAAATCTATCTACTAAATGAAGAAAGAGAAAAAATAAATGCTAAAACAATGTTGTCGCAGAGCACAAGAGCAAGCGCTTAGGTGAAGAGCGGAGCCGGGAGAAGCGCGTGCAGAGGAGTGTGCATATCAAACATGAACAACAAAGGAATAATGGGTTTAATTATGCTTTCACTTTATTTACTACAAGTTTCACTTGTTACGTGAGGATAGAAATGACCGACAAGACAACACCGTACATACTAGGCTACCTAACAATATCTGAGAGAATGCAAAAACATTGAAGTATTTTTCCTCCCTAAGATAGTCAGACGAGCAGAGCGGAGATACATTTTGGTAGCCTGACGGGAATTTGCAATAGCCCCGGGACGTCAGGCTTGCGATTTTGCGAGCCCTGTAAATTATATTAAATATAAGAGGTAGTGTAGTGTTGTTTGTAGTTTTTTTTTGACAGAGCTTCGGTTGTATGTAAGTGATATAAAACATGTCATCAGATAGGTACAGAGTCTTACAGTGGCTGGAGGTCAGCGTTTGACTCAGACCAGGATGAGAATCCAGCAGTTTTCCCAAAAACATGAAAGATGTTAGAGAAGCATTCAGCCTGCTCCTATCACTCAACTGAGAAAGAAAGATAACCAATTACAACAAAAGACTCAAGACATCAGCACATTACTGTATATGTGTGTGTGTGTGTGTATACCTGCGAGTGTATCTCATCTAAGATGAAGTGTAAAAGCTGTGGGCGATCTAATGACATCTTCAACAGTACTGAAACACAAACACACATCATTACACACTAACTGCACATGTTATATGCAGAGGTGTCAAGTAACGAAGTACAAATCGTTACTTAAGTAGTAATTGTGGGTATTTATACTTTACTGGAGTAATTCTTTTCAGACGACTTTTTACTTCTACTCCTTACATTTTAAAAATAGCCTCGTTACTCCCATTTAATTTTGGCTTGTTTTCATTCCGGTTTGAAAAAATATGTTTTGTTCAACGGCGCTGCACAGATTGAACAACGAAAAACAAGTACAGCGAGAGCAATTAGAAAGCATGCGGAGCAGTCTGCTCTCACGATACTTTGATATCATACGCCATCCGTTTGCACAGTAAAGCATCACAATTGATGGACAGCTACTGTATCCCTGGGAACACACCGCATTCTGTCTTCAAATGGAAAAGAAAAGTCCAAAATAAAAGTCGTGCATCACTTTCAGGTCAGTTCACATTCACAAGCCTGTGTAAATGTATACCTTTTTGCTGCTGACATCTGCAACTCATTTGCCTTATTTAAATAGCAGGGCTCAACATAAAGCACTGCCCGGTGGCCCGGGGCAAGTGTGAGAGATGTTCGGGCCAGTAAAAAGTATTGTCATATGCCTGATCGGGCCAGTTATTCACTCTCAGTCACTGAAATATATTTTCATCAATTTATATTATTTAACATCTTGGAAGCAGACATTTACTTGGGTAAAACACAACGAAAGAAACAATGCAATATTTTGCACAGTTTGCTGTCAGTTTACAAGTAAAGCAGAAAAGTTGGGAGCCTTTTTTCTTTGGAACATGTCTGTTGTATATGTATACAAATATGTTTGACTTTTGAATTATTATTTTTAAATGTGACACTGACTTTTTTTATTGGGGCCAGTGAAAATTTCAGCAGGGCAAGTGAAAACCTGAATCAGTGGCCCGACCGGGCCAGTATAAAAAATTATTTGTGTTGAGCCCTGAATAGTATAACAATGTACTAATTTACAGGGCTTGACATTAACTTTTTGAGCAACTTGTCCTTCGGACAAGTAAATTTGTGTTTCACTTGTCCATGCACAAAAGTCACTTGTCCGGGTAAAGATTTATAATATAATGTATTTTTTGTGTTTTGCTAATCAGTGGCGGAGCAAGGGATTTTCAGGGGTGGGCAGGCAGGGGCCAGCAGTTACTCTGGTGCACATAAAATCTCTATCATCCAACCTTAAAATACTTTTAAGTATTATAGGTGTGTTAATAAGAATAATGTATAACATACAATTGCTACAATACTTTATTTGAATTAAAATGAATTGAGATTAACATACAATTTATAGTCATATTTCAACCTCATGTTTTTTTTAACTATTTAATCAAATAATCATAATCAAATAATTTAATCAAATCATTTGGCTGCTTCTTGCTACTCTTTCTGAAGAATGATGCTATATCTGCTGCCTTTCTCTTCATTTTTCCCACATTTCAATGATTGTAGAAAAGTGTCACCTTTAATAAATGGACTAATCCGGTCACCCCTGTTATTTAGTGCGAAATGGACTGTTCCAAAACTTTCCGCTATAGAGTGAATGATAACGGGAAAGGAGATCGGCTGAATAGTGTAAATGGTTATAGTTTAAATAAGCAGGATTGATTCAAATCAAAGGAGGTTTTGTGCACTGTGCGTGCATTATACTAAACACACATCTATGCACATTTAATAAAGTCAACGATTTGAATACTTTGAGTGAGACATACTTGTTCTAACCGGACAAACTTTAGCCTTCAACCAAACCCGGACTAACATTAGCAATTAAAGCAAAATAATAGAAGATTTTTCAATGATTGTCTGACATTAAAACACTGTACATTACCATGTTTTAAATAACTTATTAGAATAAATGTATATAGATTATCTGTTATATATATATATAAAATCAATCTTAAACCTAGCATTTACGCTGTAATGTTTGCGTGGGATTTTTAATGTACAGTGACGAACTCTGTTCGATTCAGATCAGCTGTCGCGCAGCACACACAATCATAGGCGCGCTGAAAGAGAGATTCTCATTATAAAACAGAGTCTTAAACAAGATTTTAAGCCCATTATGTGTTTTACCGAACGTTAGAAGAGAAAAAATACGGACTTAAATCGGCTTTTTTTGACACACAGTGAAGTCATTTATATTCACGCTGGAGCCTGAAGAAACATCACTCTCCGCGACTCCCGCCCCTCCGTGTTCGGCGATCAGGTTTAATGCGCGCACAGCTTGTTTAGTAACAATAACAGTACATGTAAACGTGTGTGTCGGCGTGCTGCGCTCTCTGTTCAATATTCCGCTTGGTGTTTGCGCTGCGCGTTCTGCTCTGTCGTTAACGGCACATAACGTGAAGTAACATTGATTAAAATTTAACTTGTCCAGTCGGACAACTAATTTTCTCTTACACTTGTCCTACAAAAAATCCACTTGTCCCGGACAAGCGGACAAGCCTTAATGTCGAGCCCTGAATTTATATCATGTAACTTCAATTGTTTAAATGACATTGTGCTGCGTTGCGTTTTGAAGCAGTAGGTAGGGTAGTGCACAATAGGCCCTTGTGGCGCGGCCTAGACTTTTTTCCTTAATGGCATTTTTTTCCTTACATTACTTTTACTTTTATACTTCAAGTAGTTTTGAAACCAGTACTTTTACACTTTTACTTGAGTAAAAAGCTTGAGTTGATACTATAACTTCTACTTAAGTAATGAATGGGAATACTTTTGACACCACATGTTATATGTTACCTGTTGTTTATTATAATAATACACATAGACAACAAATGTGTGAATGATTCCTCACCTTCTACTGTCTGATCCAGCAGTGTTGAATCCACACAACAGAACAGCATTCCTACAACACAAACACACTCATTTACATATGCTGTGGACTCATATAGACCAATGTAGTGTTGGGCAATATGCCCCATTGTGAGATCGTCCTATCATCACCCTGTGAGATCGCCAATACATGACAGTATCAGGGGGCGGTGCAATATCAAGGCACTTGATTGGTGGACAAAAGAAGAAGCTGACTTACTCTGAGCACGTCATTAAAGGTGCAATATGTAAAATCCGCCGCTAGAGGGCCCCAAAACAATCATAACAATAACAATGACATAGATTAATGACGCTCTGAAGCAGCAGGGAATTATCAGGGGGGCAGGGTTTCATATTTCACTGAAGCATCCCTGGGCACCACCATTAGTTAGCGGACCCCCACCTGATGTTAGCATTCCATTGACTCCCATTCATTTTGGCTTCACTTTGACAGCGAATAACTTTACATCTAAGGCAACTGACGGAGTAACAGAGAGAACGAGCACAGCGCCCCACCCCTGCGCGGGCACTCTCCGTCTTCAGTTCTATCTTTGCTCTCTCCCTCACAACAAAATCAACTGATCCTAATTGTAGTGTGTGAAATTCTAAACAATGCGCAATGCGACACTGGGAAACTACAACTCCCATGAGCACTCCCTGCACCCAGCATAACGCACAGTTGAGACCGTTTGTTGAGACGCACACACGATCAGCGGGGAGGCTCGTGATGCGGACCAAAGCGTAACCTTATTTACCAGAGAGAGCGCGAGAGCTGATAAATTTGCGAATGCAAAGGAGGACGCAGTCTGAGCGCATACACGTACACTTCTGGGAAAGATAAAACAATTTCATGGAAGTAACTGAAGAGATTTAAAGTGCGTGCACACTCTCTGGGCAAGAGGAGAGAGAAATTCATATGGCATACCTGAAAGCACACGTCCCAAGAAACCCGCCAGTGGAGAGGTTCGCGCATCATTTTAATGTAGGCTACTTTGGGCAACAATAATGTCCTCTCGACATTTGTCAGTCTTAAATCACTTTTAACAGAAACCATGATCAAGCTTATAAAATACAATCTGCTTAAACAAGTTGACAGTAAAATTCATGTACATTTCTTGACAGTATTTACTGCTGTTGTTAATTAATATTTAAAATGTTTATGTGTTTATGTTTTCAGTTAATCTTCTACACCCCTGCTCCACTTTAAATATATTCATTAGAAGTAAATCTATTGATGCCTTACTAGCATGTTTTTATAAATATATGATATGATCTATACTGATATACCTGCTATATACCAGCTAATAAATGTAGTCTTAATTTGGGTGGTCGGTCTGCACTTAAAGGATTAGTCCAAATCCAGATATTTTACTCACCACAACGTCATCCAAAATGTTGATGTATTTTTTTTTGTTCAGTCGAGAAGAAATTATGTTTTTTGAGGAAAACATTCCAGGATTTTTCTCATTTTAATGGACTTCAACTCTTTCACTGCCAGCGTTTTAAAAAAAAAGTTGCCAGCCAGCGCCAGTGTTTTTCATGATTTTTACCAAAGTTTAATGCCTTCCAGAAAATGTTTTTCTTTAAATATATAAATATACCAAATGAAAGAACAGACCCTCTGCTTTCAAACAAAAAAAAGTTTATTCCTACCTTGAGTGGTTCTTTTGTAATCAGCTTTTGAATATGGGTAGGTTTCTGCAAAAACACCACATTTTGAGCAAATTTTGAGACGGACTTTTCATAGAGATCCCATTCAGAGCGATCTTTAAAACAGACACGGACATGCAGCCGCTTGCCATAGGGCAATACTTCCGGGTTTAAAAAGTTGCAGAAGGGTGCCACCTGGTGGATAATAGCAGTATTGCGGAAAGACGGAAAATCTCGTCATTGGCGGGGAAGCGTTTTCTCTTAATTGACGAGATATCTCGTCAATGGCGGTGAAAGAGTTAATAGAGCCCATAATTTAATACTTAACTCATCACTTAACAGTTTTTTTTCTACGGAGTTTCAAAGGACTCTAAACAATCTCAAACGAGGCATAAGGGTCTTATCTAGCGAAACGATTGTCATTTTTGACCATAAAATTCTATTAAAGTCCATTAAAATTAGAAAAATCCTGGAATGTTTTTCTCAAAAAACATAATTTCTTCTCGACTGAACAAAGAAAGACATCAACATTTTGGATGACATGGTGGTGAGTAAATTATCTGGATTTTTTTTTATGAAAATGTACTAGTCCTTTAAAGGCACTCCGCAGAACTTTTTGGCCACCAGGGGCCGCTAGACATGTATTTTTCACGTCTAGCGCCCCTAGAGGCCACAAGCGCCGCGGCACTGTCGCAAAGGAAAAGAACTGGCCAACCTTAAAACTAAAAAACTAAACCTTTAAAACGCTAAATGATCAACATTTTGAGGCATCAGGGAGAAACGCAGTCATGTTACAACTTTCTGATGAGGAACTTGTGGCGGTGATACAGAAGCCGTTTCTCAATCTGAAGGTTGCAGGTTGTCGCATTTCTAAGCTGCATACGTCATCAAGACCGTCTTATTTCAGAATATTAACTATTATTAAGTTGACTATTATTCTTAGTTAATAGAAAATTGTTGTAATATGCTTATGACTTGCGAATTTAATGCTCAGTTTACCTTAATAAACCAGGCTTGATGATGTATGCAGCCTGCATATTTGACCTCCGGAGGCTGCAGCCTTCCAACTGAGAAACGACCACAAGTATTTCCTTGCCTTTTTCGGAACAAATATTGTTGCATTTTCTGCAATGGCACTCGTTTTTCCTCTCTTTTCTGTGAAAATTGTCGCTCCAAATCCAAGTAAACCGATATGTTTAGGTCTGCCGCTTTGTTATACGTCACGCGAGTGACAGCGGAACGCAGCAAATGAGGAAGAGGGAAACGGCCGGATCCGATTGGTGAATGATTAGGGTTTGGTTTTACACTGTGTGAGTGTGAGCAAGTTTGACTGATAAGACATGCTGGATTAGAGGGTATCTGAGTAGAGGGAAATATATGCAAGAGAATCGCAGTCATTTAGAAAGAAGAGCGCATTTGTGTATGAATCGAGATCGTGAGTTTATATAAAAAATTTCCTTAAGGGGAATCAAACCTGGGTCGCCCATGTCATAGGTCCATGACACTAACACGGTGCCACAGAGTCACATGATAGAAGTTGCTCTCTACACTCCTTAAGTAGCCTTAAATTTGTGTTGAGGAAGTGGAGGAAGTGACGTATGCCGTAAAGCAGTCGAATTTTGTAGTTCTTTTTGTGCTCGGGTTACTACCTGAAACCCTAAGTTTTACGAGTAAAAGCGATACAGACCCCGTCAGGCTATGGTAGACATGTCATTCAACCTATTTAAAGTCGATGCACTATCACAAGGGTCTATATTATGAAGGTTGAAAAACTACAAAGTGTCACTTTAAAAGTCAATCTGCACCTAATCTAGCTAAATTAAGTAAACTTGCTCGAATTAAAGTCAATTTAGGATGCCAAAGTCAAATTTAATCGTATAAAATTTATTTTACCAGCAACAAAATTGTAGCCAGTGAAAATGCTAAGTGGCTATAACTTTTGAAAACAACTAGCCACTTTGGCTGGTGAGCAAAAAAGTTAAAGGAATAGTGTACTCATTTTCAATAATAAAATATGTTATTACCTTAACTAAGAATTGTTGATACATCCCTCTATCATCTGTGTGCGTGCACATAAGCGCTGGAGCGTGCTGCGACGCTTCGATAGCATTTAGCTTAGCCCCATTCATTCAATGGTACCATTTAGAGATAAAGTTAGAAGTGACCAAACACATCAACGTTTTTCCTATTTAAGACGAGTAGTTATACGAGCAAGTTTGGTGGTACAAAATAAAACGTAGCGCTTTTCTAAGCGGATTTAAAATAGGAACTATATTTTATGGCGTAATAGCACTTTTGGGAGTACTTCGACTCGGCGCAGTAACACCCTCCATCTTCCATTATGAGAGTGAGAAGGGGAGCGGACTTTTCAGGCGAGTCAAAGTACTCCCAAAAGTGCTATTACTCCATAAAATATAGTTCCTCTTTTAAATCCGCTTAGAAAAGCGCTATGTTTTACTTTGTACCACCAAACTTGCTCGTATAACTACTCGTCTTAAATAGGAAAAACGTTGATGTGTTTGGTCACTTCTAACTTTATCTCTGTTTGGTACCATTGAATGAATGGGGCTAAGCTAAATGCTATCGAAGTGTCGCAGCGCGCTCCAGCGCTTACGTGCACGCACACAGATGATAGAGGGATGTATTAACAATTCTTAGTTAAGGTAATAACATATTTTAATATTGAAAATGAGTAGACTATTCCTTTAAGGTCAAGGCCTGATTACTTCTTAGAAGAACATACACATCTGAAATGAGAAAGTAAGTGTGCTTACCCCATTTAGCAATAGTGTTAAGTAAAACATGTTTAGTAAATTACCTATAAAATCGTTTACTTTAAACTTAAAGTGCTGTTATCATGTCTCACGGAAATAACAGCGCTATTTGGATATTATGGATTATACTCCCGCCTACTTTTAAAAACAAAGTTTTAACGAGTGTTTATTGGAACCTGAAGTATAATCTCATATACAGTGTGTTACGACACAAATAGTCCTCAGATTGTAGGCGATAAGATGTTCATGCGAAATCTGATGTAAGACTATGTATCTATATTTCACGGATTATACGCATTTGTGGACAAAAATGGTCAATGGATTTTATTGGACTTTCATGGATCATTCACACATCTGAAACAGACTTGATTCGATTTGCGATCGTTATGTCAAACACAAAAGGTAAGAAGTCACGTTATATTTTGCATGTCGTCATCTTCTGTCACAAAATACTACATTTACGATGCTAGAGCATCTGTATCTCAAAACAGAGACCATACAATGATGCTAATCCCATAAATTATACCTTTTAAATGTATTCACCTTATTTTTCACGACAACAAGGGCGGCGCCATTTCGCTCATTTTATCAACGTTCTTCCGGCCGCATAGACGATGAGCAGCTGAGGCAGTGACTGAAGGCGACGCGTTAAAGCTTAAAAAGCTCACCCGAGCGCCTTTATGTTTCTTTCTTACCAATTTTAAGCCAACTGAGGAACACCCTTATCCCAAGTAATGGTTCGACTACGATGTTCCGGTAACTTTAAACCACGCCGGGTGTTGAAAAGGTGGCCAGTTTCAGGTAAGCTATCTTAGCTAACTTTGTGCTCGTTCGCCTAAAGTTAGATTTGTGAAGTCCGTTCTACAAATACACTTAAGATCAGTAACGTTAGTTTATAAAATGCAACCATTTGAATGGTTTTAATTGTCCACCTATATTTGTATATTTACGATAGTACAACGAGATATTATAGTACATTGCATTCTTACAGTAGCCCACGTGATTCCTACAAGTTACTGAGATTTCAGATGCTAGAATGTCAGTTCATTTCTCATTCAGATATTGATAATGACCTATTAAACAACGTATTATTTAACACTGAAGTTAAAGGTTGTGTGTATAATGTTACTGTCTCTTTTTAATGCATCTCTCTCTTACACTCTGTTCTGTTTAAGTATGGGTGCCATTTATATATTAATTCTCATGATGCAAGTTTATTTTAAATACTAACATAAAACTGTTTATGGTTATATTGTTTTCACAGATGCATTGATGTGTAATGATGCAGTGGACAACTGTGAGGATGATACAATCAACATGTTCCTAAACTGTGATGCAGAAACACAATCCATCCGTCTCTGACCAGAACTACACTTTAAAATCACAACTCAACCTGAAGCAACCTACATCTGATATGGGAAAACAATGGTGCCGTTTCCCTGACAGGGCTTATGCTGGTCCCAAGCTAAAATGCATATTTGAGCTACAATAATTTAAAAACACCTTTTACTGACATACCTCAACATATATGAGTGCCATTGTTTTGTCACAAGATGCGCACCAGTCTTGTTTTTTTGTAGGGTTTGTTTGTAAAAACTAAAATGTCCTAATATAATTAAATCCTAGTCCTGTAAACCCTGTCCGAGAAACTGCTTCAATGTGTTGAGCTGGCACAAATGTACATATCTCTGCTGAGAAACAACCATCTTTGTGTCAGCTTTACAGAGGGTTGATATTGCATCCATTACACAGTCGCCAAGCACTTTACCAGTACATACACCAACAGCTTCCAGATAAACACTTGGGATCAGCTCCTGATGACTCCGATAAAGCTGTGTCTTAATTTATTGCAGGGTGGTCTTGCTTTACCTGTTGTAAAGTTACATTAAACCTTCATATGTGATGAGATGTCATGCAGTGATATTAAACATTTACAGTGTGATCAGATGTTGTGCATTTATATTAAACCTTTACAATGTGATCAGATGTTGTGCAGTTATATTAAACATTTACAGTGTGATCAGATGTTGTGCATTTATGTTAAACCTTTACAATGTGATCAGATGTTGTGCATTTATATTAAACCTTTACAATGTGATCAGATGTTGTGCAATTATATTAAACCTTTACAATGTGATCAGATGTTGTGCATTTATATTAAACCTTTACAATGTGATCAGCTGTTGTGCATTTATATTAAACCTTTACAATGTGATCAGATGTTGTGCAATTATATTAAACCTTTACAATGTGATTAGATGTTGTGCATTTATATTAAACCTTTACAATGTGATCAGATGTTGTGCAGTTATATTAAACATTTACTATGTGATCAGATGTAACCTCCCATGCAGTTATATAAACCTTTACAGTGTGATCAGATATTATCTGTAAGGAATTTCTTAAACCATATGTGAGCTTTGTAGATTCCACTTAAAAAAGTCTCCTGATTTGAAGGAATAAGTTTGCAAATGAATTCTATCATGGTACCACAAAAACGAAATAGTTATTGGACTGGCTAAGGTGCACATTTGCTTTAAAAAAGACGAAATCACTGTGTAAATATTGGTAGACATACTTTTAATAATTTTCAATGCTGATCTATCAACTCCTGACAGGACGAGGTAATTAAATATGTCCCATAGGTTACTTGCCGCGGCCGCTTCATATCGTCTAACCACGAGACGATTGATGGGACAATATAAGACTATCTGAGCGTCGTATGAAGTTGTGTTACCGTGCTCCTAATTTAAAACATTTACAGCAGTAGCGATATTTGTCATTTCGCTAAAGTTATAGTGAACTACAAACAATCTTCTAACCACCAAACTAACCACCGAATGCACTGTGCCATATTAGCAGCGGAAGTCGGTTGACAAAATGCGGAAGAGCGAAGAACTAAAAAGGGGCGTGGCGGAATAAGGTGAATAGTAATGTGAATTATTGTTTGTAATGTAGACCGTAGCCTATATAGATACTTTTTTGCAGGCTAGATAGTTTGCAGCGTGGTTTCGAAAGTTAAAAAAATATATTTAACGGCTTTATTTTACAATTCTACATTAACTAAGTAATAGTGCTTTGCCAAACTAAGTGTTTTGCCAAACTAACCAAGACCGGGCCTTACCGACCCGGCTTTTCTGACGAGGCTAACGTACCCCCGAGACTCTTGTAACTTTACGGTCCGGACCTCCCGCTAGCTTCTAGCAATTAGCACGCGGTCCACAAGCAGTACACATCCCCCGCCGGGTCTAAATTTCTGTCATTTGCGAAAATAATGTGTTTGAAAATGTTTTGTAACGGGAATATGTTAGCATTGTCCAGGGAAAACGAGTGTACTGTTGAGACTGCTACATCACAATTTACTCTGGAATCATTATGTGTCATGAGTTTCTTCTCCTGGAGTGTACTTATTAGTGGTACTTTTTTGCTTGATTTGTCTGTTGGCAACATAAACCGTTAATAAGAATTAGGGCCGGGACTCGATTAAAAAAATTTATCTAATTAATTAGAGGCTTTGTAATTAATTAATCTAAATTAATCGCATTTTAATCTCATATAAATATTTGACCTGAGAACATTAAGAAGTATTTTTTACATGGATTTTTATGAATAATGACTGAATACATAAGCTTAACAAAATATTGTTTATTTTTGTTCAACCAAGTCGTTGTACCCGGAGTCAGGCTAATGTCCACGCTAGCTGCTGTATGTTTTGCATTGAGATGATACTTGAGGCTCGATGTGCTGCGGTGATATGTGAATTCCTTGTTGCATATCTTACACACAACCATGCTCTTATCGACAATTACCAGTGATGCGCGGGTCAATGTATAAACAACCCGCCCGCAACTCGGACCGCAAAGAAATATATATATATATATATATTATACCCGACCCGCTGGCCCGCATTTCTTAAAGTAGTAATTTGTAATTTGTAATAATTGCAGGGTTCGGGACTTCTCAGGTTTTGACTGTCTGTGTTCTGGTACCTATGTGCGCGGATGCCCCACCTCGCGTATAAAAACAACAAAACATAATATACTATATAGCCTATATTAAAATATATAAAAAATATATTATGCACATTTTTAAGTTGCACATCGTTTATAGGTTTCTTAAGTGGGATTCAGATGTAAAATGTACGCGCCTTTAGTGTTACCATTGAAACTTAACTAAATTAAAAAATAAGAGGTGATATATAGCTTTAGCCTACATAAATGCTTATTGCTTTAATGTTGCGAGTTCCTCTTCAGCTTTTCTTGCTGTTATGTTTATAATAGTTAATTGTTCAGAGTTCATATTGATGATCTTATAGTCAATTTAAAAATGTTCTTACAAACTGACTCTATTCGTCAGAAAAACTATCATTTAACTTTTTTCCTTTACCTGCCGTCGCTGTTCTCTGTGCGTGTCCTCCGTCAAAGTAGCTGTAAGATTAAAATTGAAGGAACTTATTCCTTGGTCACAACTTGGCACAACCCCCTGTGCTGATCAAAGACCAATACAGCGGGGGTTAAAGATGGTCTTCTGATTGGTCAGTTTGAATGTATTATGTTGGGTTTGGTCAAGTACAGTGGGGGTTAAAGGTGATCTTCTGATTGGTCAATTTGAATGTATCAAGTTAGGCTTAGTCACATGGTCAAGGGATAGAGGATAAAGGTCAAGGTTTTTATGAGCTCTGGGCTTTGCATTTTAGCTTTTGCCTTTGCATTGGCCTTTTCCCCTTTTCTTTCTTTCTTCACCTAAGTTCTGGGGTTCGGGCCTTTAGGCCTAGATTTCAGTTCTCAAGTGTGAATCTCTTTCTTCTAAACTTCCTTTCTCTGTTCTTTATCTTATCAGGTAATATCTCACATACATTGGAAACAGTCAATTGTTTGTATTATTTACTATTTTATGTAGGGATGCACCGAATCCAGGATTCGGTTTCGGATTCGGCCGAATACTGGGCTTTTTGGCGGGGTTCGGGTTCGGCCGAATCCTAGATTTTTTTTCCACCGAACCGAACCCTAGGCTTGCGCTACGCTGGTCGACGTCACGCAGCCGTTGATTACACACATCGGGTGCTGACGTGGAGATGAGCTTTTTCTTTCGGTCAGCTGGACACACCAAAACTTTTAAACACGGCTGAAAACGCCTTGAGGACCCCAAATGCCAGCTGTTTTTCAGCCGAGCGCTTGGTAGCTGTGATGCTTCAGCTGTGAGCCGGTTGGTTGCTGTGGTAATGTCCCGCCCCTCCTCCACTGGACGGCCGTGTGAAGACTGTGATATTGACGAGCGGAGCTTCTCACTCAAAGTTAAATATAGTTTTCAGCGCGGAGCTGCTTGCTTATTGGAAAAACGAGCGTGTCGCAACGCATCGCTTTCATTATGCATAGGCTTATGGTAATTGTCAAAATAGTTTTTCCAACTTGTCATCCTGGCATAATGTACAGATAAAATTAAATAAAATGAAAAATACACTGCTGTGGACGTTTTTTACTTCATTAATGTGTTTTACTGTGTTGGAATAAGGATGCGAGTAGGATTCGGTATTCGGTTTCGGCCGAATCTTAAACGGTGGATTCGGGATTCGGCCGAACCTAAAAAATCTGGATTCGGTGCATCCCTAATTTTATGCATTTATAGTGTAACCATTTCAACTGTAACTTTAAGTCAGTACTGTAATTAAACCTTTTCATTTACAAATCTGTTGTTTAGTTTTGATTTAGTGGTAATACTTAAACGCTCCATATTGCAATACAATATATTCGTACTCTAGCAACGCTCTCAGACATATTGTGTCCGAAACCGGGGAACGATTGCAGTTTTGTTCTCCTTCCGAAACCTGAGATCCCTTACATAGCCTATTAAAATTAATATGAAGTTGATTTTTAAAAGTCTTAAGCACACCGCAAATCAAACGTGCTGCTACGTTATGCTCCAAATGCGCGTGTAAATTTAACTTCTGGGCACTGCCAGGCTGATTTTTTGAAAAGTAAGTGATATAGGCTACTCACTGCATGTTTTGGCATTCGGTAGCATATGCATCAATAAGATGCACGGTGTTGCTTTTAATGTTCTTTTTAATTTATATTCACAAAACCTAACAACAAAACATTGTTTATAATTACGAGACAAATTATTTGAAACGAAATTCGTTTTAAAGTAGCAAACAAAACTTAAATTAAACTCGTAATAAACTAATTAAATTGAAACAAAACAACATTACAACAATATTTAAACCAAACGATACTCAAACATTAACATATAACAGACATTAGGATACATGTTAAAATAATCTGTAGTTTGTTGGTAGATGTTTATTGGGTAAAACCTCCGTTGCAAACCTCCATTTACCAGAATAAATAAATTTTACTTTGAAATTGATGCGTTGTCACGTTAAAATCAGCTGTTCGTTTAGGTTCCGTCTACTTTTATTTACACTGCATCACAACCCCGGAGTTCTCGAACTAAAACAGGGTCTGCAGCATTTACGAATGACTCTATTAATAAGTGCGATTAAAATGCGTTAAAATGTTTAACGCGTTATTTTTTGTGTAATTAATTAATCTTAATTAACGCGTTAAAGTCCCGGCTCTAATAATAATATATAAAAACAACACAGTATGGTCTGTACTGCTCACGATACCACTGAGCATGCGCACGCGCACATGACGTTAGTAGTGGGGCGTGATCAAAGGAGCAGCAGCTCATAAATATGTAATGACCAGCTCAAAACGGCACAATCTGAAATGCTCTGAAACAGAGGCTCCTAGAGACGGGTAACAATCTTTTCCTACAAGCTATTTCGAGCAAACAACTTTTGAAACATGCTTCATGGAACTCATACACCTATTTAACTTGTGAAAAAGCAGTCATAAGATGGGCACTTTAAACTGAAGTGAGATGAAACTAGATCAAAGCACAAAGCAAATTTTATATGGTAAACAATTACACTATTACCCCTTTTAACACTACGTTTTTAATGCTGCTTTTTAACTTATATGATTATACTAAAATAATGATCAGGTCTTTCAAAAAAATGATTTTATCTTTCAAAACTATGAAAGCAAGTCGTGGAAAAGCACCGCTTTTTTGCAAAGGGGGCAAGAAAGGATAACAGAGTGACAGGTAATATCTGTGTCTGATAATTGCATAGTCTAGGCTATATATAATTTGGAAGAGGTTTAAAACTGAATTATTCTCAGCCACAGTCTGCAAGAAAATCAGGGCTTGACATTAACTTTTTGAGGAACTTGTCCTTTGGACAAGTAAATTTATGTTTCACTTGTCCGGGTAAAGAGTTATAATATAATTATAAATATATTTTGTGTTTTGCTTTGTGTCTCACGCAGTAGTGAGCAGGTGAAGTTTACTCTCAAGTGTGTTTGTTTTATATGTGTATTTGTGTGTGTTTATGTGTGTATTTCTCACGCATTAGTGAGCAGGTGAAGTTTACTCTCAGATTTTCCTCACAGTACAGCAGCTCGCGTATCTCCTCCGCGCGAGTCACGCACACCAGCGCAGCGCGCTTGCGCAAAGACTGTAGAAACATGAGAGCTCAATAAACACAGTGTTTCATTTTTTTAAATAATTTATCGCGATTTTCTGGTTCTTACCGACACGTCCGGCCTTTCTATCATCTCCACGACGCAAGCGACACACGCGGCTCCGCGCTCCCAGTTTGCGAACCACCGCGGCGCGTGGTCGGCGTGAATGTTTTCACAGATAATGTCTAAACTCGACATGTTCACCGTTACTCGACTGTTAAGCACTTAAGATGATGATTATATCACTTTTATTTTACACTTTTCTCTCAGTGCGATTAAGATATTAAACCTCTACACAGTGAAGAATTTATTTACCTCAGTTCTGGTAAATTAGACACGGCGGGTCAATCTGACCAATCCCAATTGTGGCTCGGAGACCAATAACCAATCAAATTAAAGGATGACAACCGTTTTACATACTTCAAGCAGCGCTGCGCAGATAGATCGTCTTCTGACATCAAACTACCGCGAGATTGATTCAAAAGCATATGAAGAAGTCTGCTCTCGCGGTACCTCAATGACAAACTGCTGAACCTATTTGTGCAGCAGCGCAAGAAATGAGCATGCCTATCAGGGTAATTTTGCTGTTAGAAGAAATTCGTTGCAAAACGAGATAACTCATTTTTATTTTTTTTATTTTTCAGAAATATCGTTTTTTGGTTGTGCATTCCAATAAATATCAATTCAACTGCAGTTGGTTTGTTTTCTGAATAACTTAAAAAATACAGCTAGGTAGCACCATAAAACAAAATAATAACATGATAACATAATAATAAATGTTTTGACAAAAATGTTAAAAACGGATTTATCTCATTTTGCAACAAAACTCTTCAAATATTATTTCTCAAAGCATTAATATTTATCTTTCTGAGTAGCGAATGGAGCTTTCATGAGAGCTTCAGAAGAGATCAGATTGTGTGTTTGGGTTAGGGTTTGTGTTGATATCAGACTGTAATGTAATGTAATTGTTCAGCAGTAGGTGTGATCAGATCAGATCATCTGTATGTGGAGATTACATGATTCTCATACAGGACAAATCCTTTTTTTTTACTCTGCACAACAGTTATTATAAGTGTCTGTTTGTAAGTGAACAGAGTCAAGATCTTAAGGTTAATATACAAATGTTGGCGTTAAGTTTTCAGCATAAATATTCAACAGTTCATCTATAACATCACAAAACATGAAGGAGGTGCAATATGAAAAATGAAAAAAAAAAAAAACTGTAAAGGTTCAAAATATGAAAATACTTTGTCAATTTATAACACTTTCAATCCTAAAATAATCATGAACATTTAAAAACTGCTAATGCAAGTAATGACTAACAAGTCAAACTCTTAAAATACTTAAAAAAACAACACAAACATTGCTCACTGTTCTGGAGATGGTCTTAATTCTGATCATCATTTAATCATTACTCAACAGTTTTATGAAGAACTTCCAAAGCCACAGCCAAACTCATTAAATGTCCTTGCACGTTTGCTTTGATTCATCCCTGTGCAGTCAGTGAACTTGCGCCATAGTATTACATTTTCTAAAACACAACTCAGAAAATAAATTACAAGTGTAACAGTTGTGAGAGACTCCTGCTGCTCCGGTAGAAACTGTATCCTTACGCCTGAGCGGAAATTCTTGTAGTTCAAATGTTAATCATCTTTATAGTTGTCATTTTAAGTGTCTGCCTATTTTAGCAAATATTATTTAAAATATGAGTTTATATTGAAAAAAAATCACAATTAAAAACATTTGAAGCAGGACTAATTTGTCAATCGTAATGTGTCGTAGCAGTGAGCAGGTCATAATAGGCTTGTTTGAGATTAGCAAATTCTGCGCAGAATCGATCACCGGTGATCCGCGCAAGATGCATGTCGGTTAGAAAAGTGTCCGACTTACGTCCGACTTGCTCTGATGTCATGCTGACGTGTGCAAAATAACTCTCGCGATGGAGAGACGGGCTCGTCGGATTCTACAGCCGAGCGCAGTTGCTCTCCACCGACTGCGTTGACGAAAAGCACGATGGGAAAAGACTTGCTGACGACACAGCTTAATGCTCATTGGCCAGGTTATGTTAGCTGATGACTTGTTAATTCTAAAAACTCTAATTCCTGTAGTAGTTTTTATATTAATTTAATTGTTCTTTACTATGACATTTATATTTTTTATGAATTCCTGTAAACTTCTGTATTGGTGTTGATTTATTTGTACTGTGAGCTGTTTATATTTCACACAACAGAAACGAATTTGTATTACCACTAGATTTATTCATCCCAACATTTACTAAGTAACCTTTTCCAGTAACGAACAGTTCACCTTCGTTGATTCTCTTTATAGGGAATGTTAATGTATGTCACCGCAGTGTTGCATTATGGGACGTGGGCGCCATGTTTAGAGGCACTGGCGACCGCTATGCCATTCAATTGTGCATGTGTTCAGTTAAAAACTAGGTAAAATTGAAGAAGAATGGAAGAAATCGAGAAGTTGAAAGAAAAAGAGAAGGGACCCTATCAGGAGAAACTAAATGCTACTGCCAAAAAACTTTATTTGGACAAATAAACAACATAGATCCATATGATTTAGCAGCCCAAGACTGGATTACGGATCCAGACGCACTACCTCCGCTTACATATCTGGCCAATTACCTTGTTTTTGCAGGACTTTATTTACACTTTGCAGGAGTTTAAGAGCTATAAATACCTTCAAACTTATAGTAAGATGACACTTCTTCTTTTTGAGTCTTATGACGGTTGGCAAACCAACTATTTGGGAGTAACGCATTACAAAATATATTACAGTAATATATTAGTTTTTGCTGTAACGCAGTAATATAACGCATTACTCGTAAAATTTTGGTAATATTTTACTCGTTACAGTCTTAGTAACGAGCGCGTTACAACAATGCATTTCAAAATTAGACCGTGTTTTAAATTTTTATTTTTGACCAATGCGCGCGACCAGCATCCACACATGAAAAAGCTGTGTAAATGGCTGCGTCCCAAACCGCATACTTCCATACTATATAGTGGGCGAAAAGCACTGTTTCTCGTACTCTTTGCCTACTATATAGTATGGAAGTAGGCGGTTTGAGACGCAGCGTGTGTCTATTTCCACGTGCTGTATGCAACAAGTTCTTTAACTTTGTATTTGAAATGCGATTTGGACGCGGTGCGCGTCAAATATAGAGATGTTTCTTAAAGAGCCGAATCTGGGAAGTCCGCGGCTGTATTATAAGCATTGACTAAAGTGGTCGCAATCAGGTCCGGTAGCGCCGCACACGCATCATTTTGCGAATAAGAGCACTAAGAGCAACAGAAATTTTCTATCGGTCTAATGTGCTGCTTGAACCTCAGAAGTAAAGAGACTTTTACATGTTGCCAGTAAAATCCATATCACACCAGCAATGACAAGGTAAGCTTTGCTATGATTACAGTCCATATACATAATAGATTGCTAGGCTATTCCTATGCTATCTACAGTTTTATTACAAACAGCAACCTAAACTACAACATAACATTAGTGAAGACTTAAACATGGTTATCTAAATAGTACATTTAAACATCACTGTTTAAAGTTTTTACCAGCCTTTGTATGGGAACCTATATTCATTGTTTGGCAAAAAGCAGTGCTCCTCTGTTTGTCTGTTTTATTAAGCAATGATATGTAAGCCTACATGTAATCCTATTCACCTTATTTTTCACGACAACAAGGGCGGCGCCATTTCGCTCATTTTGTCAACGTTCTTCCGGCCGCATAGACGATGATGAGCAGCTGAGGCAGTGACTGAAGGCGACGCGTTAAAGCTTAAAAAGCTCACTCGAGCGCCTTTATGTTTCTTTCTTACCAATTTTAAGCAAACTGAGGAACACCCTTATCCCAAGTAATGGTTCGACTACGATGTTCCGGTAACTTTAAACCACGCCGGGTGTTGAAAAGGTGGCCAGTTTCAGGTAAGCTATCTTAGCTAACTTTGTGCTCGTTCGCCTAAAGTTAGATTTGTGAAGTCCGTTCTACAAATACACTTAAGATCAGTAACGTTAGTTTATAAAATGCAACTATTTGAATGGTTTTAATTGTCCACCTATATTTGTATATTTACGATAGTACAACGAGATATTATAGTACATTGCATTCTTACAGTAGCCCACGTGATTCCTACAAGTTACTGAGATTTCAGATGCTAGAATGTCAGTTTATTTCTCATTCAGATATTGATAATGACCTATTAAACAACGTATTATTTAACACTGAAGTTAAAGGTTGTGTGTATAATGTTACTGTCTCTTTTTAATGCATCTCTCTCTTACACTCTGTTCTGTTTAAGTATGGGTGCCATTTATATATTAATTCTCATGATGCAAGTTTATTTTAAATACTAACATAAAAATGTTTATGGTTATATTGTTTTCACAGATGCATTGATGTGTAGTGATGCAGTGGACAACTGTGAGGATGGATGATACAATCAACATGTTCCTAAACTGTGATGCAGAAACACAATGGGAGGATCCATCCGTCTCTGACCAGAACTACACTTTAAAATCACAACTCAACCTGAAGCAACCTACATCTGATATGGGAAAACAATGGTGCGGTTTCCCTGACAGGGCTTATGCTGGTCCCAGGCTAAAATGCATATTTGAGCTACAATAATTTAAAAACACCTTTTACTGACATACCTCAACATATATGAGTGCCATTGTTTTGTCACAAGATGCGCACCAGTCTTGTTTTTTTTTTGTAGGGTTTGTTTGTAAAAACTAAAATGTCCTAATATAATTAAATCCTAGTCCTGTAAACCCTGTCCGAGAAACTGCTTCAATGTGTTGAGCTGGCACAAATGTACATATCTCTGCTGAGAAACAACCATCTTTGTGTCAGCTTTACAGAGGGTTGATATTGCATCCATTACACAGTCGCCAAGCACTTTACCAGTACATACACCAACAGCTTCCAGATAAACACTTGGGATCAGCTCCTGATGACTCCGATAAAGCTGTGTCTTAATTTATTGCAGGGTGGTCTTGCTTTACCTGTTGTAAAGTTACATTAAACCTTCATATGCGATCAGATGTCATCAGTGTTGGGAGTAACGCATTACAAAATATAAGATATTACAGTAATATATTAGTTTTTGCTGTAACGCAGTAATATAACGCATTACTAATAAAGTTTTGGTAATATTTTACTCGTTACAGTCTTAGTAACGAGCGTGTTACAACAATGCATTTCAAAATTAGACCGTGTTATTTTTATTTTTTTATTTTTGACCAATGCGCGCAACCAGCATCCACACATGAAAAAGCTGCGTGTAAAATAGGTATATGGCTGCGTCCC
The DNA here is from genome assembly GCF_027580225.2 of Misgurnus anguillicaudatus. Taxonomy (NCBI): domain Eukaryota; kingdom Metazoa; phylum Chordata; class Actinopteri; order Cypriniformes; family Cobitidae; genus Misgurnus; species Misgurnus anguillicaudatus. Next base: position 53,608,972 of record NC_073355.2, read on the forward strand.
AAACCGCATACTTCTATACTATAACCGCATACTTCTATACTATATAGTGGGCGAAAAGCACTACTTCTCGTACTCTTTGCCTACTATATAGTATGGAAGTAGGCGGTTTGGGACATAGCGTATGCCTGTCTCCACGTGCTGTATGCAACATGTTCATTTTTACTTTAACTTTGTATTTGAAATGCGATTTGGACGCGGTGCGTGTTAAATATAGACGCGTTTCTTAAAGAGCCGAATCTGGGAAGTCCGCGGCTGTATAAGCATTGACTAAAGTGGTCGCAATCAGGTCCGGTAGCCCGCTCACGCATAATTTGAGACAGGGGTAGCTGCAGCTTGGAGCAATGGGCGTGGCAGGAGGTAGGGGCGTGGCAGTAGGTAGGGGCGTTGTAAGAGGTTTCTCATTGGTCAAAGGAGCTTCCTCCTGGCAACTGCGTTGGCCAATCAGCCGTAACCATAGTTATACGTCATTTCCTTTAGCTAAAAAGAAATCGTAATTTTCTTTTGAAGGAAAGAAGAAGATGGATATAATACATGTGCGATATAATTTGATGGTCTCTTTGCTTGACGTCTTTTCAGCTTCGGGGATTATTTAATTGTTGTAATGTTGACAGATACATGTTACAGTGAGAAAAATTAATGCATTTGCATCGAAGACATCCGAGTCGGCGATTTATGTCGATGTCCCTTCTGTGCTCTCAGTGTTGTTGGACCTTGTGAATATCGCAAGATACAAAGCCATGTCGTGGAATTTTAGCCCCATCAAATAATACTCACTAGGAGTCAAAGTCAAGGATCACACAGACACACTGTATACAGAATTTTGTCTGAATTTAATATATATATATATATATATATATATATATGTATATTCTGCAGAATAGGCTCTCACCCTCGCGGTGCTAGAAGTTTAAAAACCCAAAGAGCCCCGATTGCAAGGTTGAACACACATTTATAGTAAGATGCTGAAACATGTGTAGTCATCAGTTTCTACGTCATTTAGAAGATAAGCTTCAATTTGTCAGTGATTAAGAACATAAACAGTTAAACACAAATCTAGTGAAATCATAAAACGTATGTCTTGTTCTCAGTACATGATGTTTAAGTCCTTGGACATTGTACTTTGCTCAGAAGACAGAAAGAGCATAATTCTGTACGTTAGCAGAAAAACATGATCTCCATATGAATCACAATTTATGAGCTTATGATTGTAATTAAAAAATGAAAAATAGGATGAAAAATAAAACATAATAATATGAAAATAAAAGCATAATAAAAGTCCTCCACTACACTCCTCCCTTTTTATGATTTATTCATAACTTCATTTACTGTCATCGTTACGTAGCTCTAGTTATTACCCTTAACCATAGTGTACATAGAGTTTTGTGCAGTTGTAAAAGCAAAAATGCACACACATAATATGATCATGAACCTCATTTTTGAAAGAAGAAAAATAGTTCATTTTCTTGAAGAAATTGAGCACAGTTAGAGTTGGGGTCGTGAGCCCTTGATGATTCCGGATTGAGCACAGTTAGAGTTGGGGTCGTGAGCCCTGAGCACAGTTAGAGTTGGGGTCGTGAGCCCTGAGCACAGTTAGAGTTGGGGTCGTGAGCCCTTGTTGATTAATTTCCTTTGTAGGTTCGGGTTTGGTAGGACCACACGGTGCAGTCGTGCCAAGCTATCCTGCTTTCTTGTTCGAATGAAATTATCTTAGTGTCCAAATTAATGTGGGTCTCAAAGCTGGTGTTGTAATTACAGTTATTAAGCTGCAAGCGTCGTGTCGATTACCCACATTAAAGATGTCGTCTGCGTGTGTCCAAACCAAACCCAGAATACTGGAGTCGTCCTCCAATACCTTGTGAGCTGTTGCAGTTCTCTCGTGTCGTTCTTCGTATAAACTTGCAGTATACAGGTATCTGTGGTTCCCACCAATACGAAAAAGTGGTCCGTAGCAGTCGACTAGCCGTCCTCCCTTTGGTTTACACCTTGCAGTCCCGGACCAACCCTCCGGCAATGGGCAACGTGCACCCAGGTGGCACGCTCCGCGACCTTCACGGCGGTGTAAGTCGTCAGCAGAACCTGAAATGGCCCCTCCCACCGTCTCGCCTTCCAGGATTTCCTCCTCAGGTTTTTCACCAACACGAAATCTCCTGGTTTGATGTTGTGCAAAGGTCCCTCTGTGAGGCGTGGTAGTGCTGCTTTAACCTGTTTTGAGATATTTTGAAGGATAGAAGGCATAGAAATACAATACTGCAACATGTCATTTTCATTTTGAAGGGTATCACCTGTCGCCCTGTGTGGTTACCACCCCATATGTGGGGGCCTTCCAAAAAGTATTTCAAAAAGGGACAATTTTGTTCGGTCTCTGACCCTCATTCTCATGTACATGAGTACCAGTGGTAAGCACTGAACCCAATTCAATTTTGTTTCTTCACTTATTTTGCTTAGTTTTGCCTTGGTGGTGCATTCTCTTTTTCCACTGCACCTCCACTTTGTGGGTGGTAGGCACAGTGATTGGTCAAATTGATTTGCAAAAATTTACCCACATCTTTCACCACCTGAGCAGTGAAGTGTGCTCCATTATCACTGGAAATTTTGTTTGGGATTCCCCATCTAGGAATAATGTCTTTCAATAGCATTTTTATTACCCCAGCACTGTCTGCATGTTTGGTGGGTGTGGCTTCAGTCCACTTTGAAAACATGTCTGTCATCACCAAACAGTAACGTTTGCCTCTGCTGGTGTTAATTCAATGTAATCTATCATTACATATGTGAATGGTCCCTCAGGAATGGGATGCCCCACAGGTGCGGTTTTTACCCCTCTTGCAACATTATTACCCAGACATATATGACAGTTTTCACAATGTCTCTGTGCTACAGGAGAAAAACCCTTTGTGAACCAATTTTGTGCCATGGCTGTCAGCATTCCTCCTTTGGACACGTGGTCTAAGCCATGTGTCAACCTAGCAAAATGGGAATAAAAGTGTTTAGGTAAGCAAGTTTTTGGTTTGGACCCATCCAAATCCCTTCAGGAGTTTTGGTAGCTCCACACGATTTCCATAGAGCTATTTCTGTTGGGAGAGAAAGTTTGCATGCTTATTAGTGACTCCTGTGCTGTTTCAGCTTCCTTTTCCTGGGAAATCTGTGTATGAGAAAAATCTACGTTAGTGAGAGACGCTGCGTCCGCGCGTGCATTGCCTCTGGATACCACGTCCTGTTCCTTGGTGTGTGCTTTGCATTTACACACAGCTATTTGAGAAAGGAGTAAATCAGCTGTTAGTTAAACCAGCAGTCAATGTAAATGGTTATAGATTGATTAGTAGCAAGTTGACAAGCTTGTGTTAGTGCATGCAATTCAGCCACCTTTGCGTGAGGTGGTAAGCATCCGGATTTCACTACTTCAAAGTCAGACACTACTGCCCACCCCATCCTATTCATGCCTCTGTCATCTCTGGAAGAGGAAACATCCACAAAATATGTGATGGTGCAATTAGGTATGGGTGTGTCAGCCAGGTCAGGCCTTGGTGTACATACTTCCCGTAGAGCAGACAAACAACAATGTGGTGTACCTTCATCAGGTGTAGGTAACAATGTCGCCGGGTTTAGCACTGTACATCTTTCAACTGTGACATTAGACATTTGTAACAATGCACAGGAATAACGCAGCCATCTTGCTGCAGACAAGTGAGATGTGCGCTGTTCGAGCAGTATATGAGACACATAGTGAGGAAACCAACAGACGCAGCTGTATGTATCCCACAAACTCACTGCTGGCTTGTACAGCTTTCTCTGCAGCTTCCACTGCCCTGAGACATCCCGGTAGGCCCCTGGCCACCGCATCAAGACGACCTGAAAAATATGCAACTGGTCTCAACTTGTCACCATGTTCTTGCAACAAAACAGATGTCATACAGCCATTTCTTTCATCCACCATTTGAATAAAAGGCTTTTTTGGATATGGCAGCCCCAAAGTGGGTGCCTGCTGTAATGTCTGTTTTAGTTCCACAAATGCCCTTTCAGCCTTCTCTGTCCATCCTACCTTCTCTGATGGTGCTAAAGGTTTCTCATAAATCATGTCATGCAATGGTTGTTGCATCTCAGAATAGTTAGCAATAAAAGTCCTGCAATAAGATGTCATACCCAAAAATGACATCACTTGTTTCTTTGTAATGGGTTTTGGTATGTTAGCTATCGCCTCTATTCTCTTTGGAGAGAGAGACTTACCCATTGGTGTAATTTCTTGTCCTAGAAAGGTTACTTTCTGGACAGAGCACTGTACCTTCTTGGGGTTGACCTTGTGGCCCTCCTCAGCTAGATGAGTGAGCAACCGTATGGTGTTGTCTGTGCACGACTGCTGAGTCGGTGCCGCCACCAAGAGGTCATCCACGTACTGCAATAAAGCAACATCATCATCCAACACAAGTTTCTGTAATGAACAATGCAATGCAGAGTTGTAAATCGTGGGGCTCTCGCTGTACCCCTCAAATGTAAAAGTAAACTAAAACTGGCTATCAGGATGGACAGGAAACTGAAAGATGCATTTGAAATATCCACTACAGAAAACCACTGGCCGTCAGCTGGTATCTGTGAGAGAATTGTGTAAGGGTTCGGCAAGTTTGGTGCCCTTACCTGCACCGCAGCATTTACTGCTTGGAGGTCTTGAACAAACCTCCACTTTGTGGGCTGACCTGCATCTCTGACCTTTTGTACAGGAAAAATGGGTGTTCTCACAGGTGAGTTTGGGCAGGGAACAACTATCCCTTTCTCCAATAAGGCCTCAAATACTGGCCTTATTCCCTCAAGCGCCTCCCTTTTCAGAGGGTATTGAGGTTTGCATGGTCTGTAATCACTCTTTGGGGTGATAACTACTGGTTCACACCCTTTAATCAAACCCACATCATATTTATCTTTAGCCCACAGGTAGTCAGGTACTTTGTCAAGAACCTCTTGCGGTAAATCAATGCTAGCACACGTCATGTGTGCTGGCAAAATGTTTTGTAAATTTGAATCTGCAGAAACAGCTTTCTGTATTATAACTCTCTCTCTCTCTCAGCAATGAAAAAAAGAAACACAACTTCTGTGTGCTGTTATCTGCTCTGAGAACTGCACGTTTTCTGACAACATTTCCTAATCAACAGCCTCGCTGCAGGCCTTTGCAAATTCACCTGCTTTTTCCCACGGCTGACTGGTTTTTGCAATAGAAACATGGGGTACCGAATTTTCAACATCAAAAATTTGTTCTTGCTTTTCTGTCAATTTAACGAGTGCCACACACCATGAGTCATTCCAGCATATATGGGTTATAGTCAAACCTTCTGTTTTTACAGAGAACCATTTCTATGAGCTGTGCAATGCATGTTATCAGCTGGAATGACCTCGCTGGCTTGTGGCAATCTTATCTTCCCTTCAGCATGCAACTCTTCACTTTAAAAGGCCCATTCATACACATACAACATAGACACACATATAGATGACATTCTGGGATCCCAACAAGAAATATTCAGGCCTTGGTTGTTACGTAAGATGCTAGCATTAATTTTACACATCAAATCCCTCCCCATGAGGTTTACCGGACACGCGTCAGATAAGAGGAACATATGCATAAACTCGTTACCGTCATGCATACAACAGAGTGGAGCAGTAAATTCTTCCCTCACTATATGCCCCGTAGCACTCATAGATGAGTTAAACTGCCCACTCAAGGTGACAAATGGGAATTCATCTTTGCGTATGACAGAGTGAGTTGCATCCAGAGTCTACCTATAAACAACAATACCTGTCCCTCAACCATTATTTCTTATCAATATCAAGCAAAGCAAGTCCTTCATTGCATAGAGCATTTCTTTCCCTATCACACACATCAGAAAAAACAGAATTAGCAAGCAGATAATATGGCATTCGAACCGCAGAAAAAACAAGATTGGACTTACCCCCTTCCGTCTGATTCTCTCGCGCCCGCTTGGGATTCCAGTGTCTCTTGAGATTTCAGGAATTGGAAAAATTGGTTTTTCAAGTGTCCTTTCTGTCCGCAATGCCAGCAAACTATTTCTTTTGGATTTTCCGGCCACTGCTTTGCAATCCTCTTCTCTCGTTCTTTCTGCTGCCAGTTCTCCTGGAAAACGTTGTCCTTGTGTAAGGAAACTGTGCTGATAACGCTGTTGCTGGCCCCATTCGCCTATCTTGACAAAAGCTGAAGATAGTTGTTGATCGGCCTTTCTCTGCTTCTTTCGTTTTTCTTCGTCATGCAGGCATTCAGCATGTAGAGAATGTGTAATGACCTCACTCAGCTCACTTTATAAAATCAAAAGTCGAGTGCTTAAACAATCATGCGTGATCTGATGTGGCTTTGGATCATAAAATAAGCAATTTTATGCTATTTATGCTGTAAGCCTAGCTTGGCATTATAATATACAGTACTGTTATGAAAATACCAGATATAGCGTTAAATGGTACAGACAAACCATATATAATCTTAATCGTGTTTATTGTCTCCATGTTTCAAAACATCTTTATTTTCATGTTATTATAAAAACAGCGATCGATTGTTGCACGTCACTGTTTAAGTTCACGACTGACAGCTGAGTGAGTTCTGACGTCTTCTTCTATGAAAGTTTCATATTGAGACTATCTGACTTTAGCGCCCTCTGGCTTCACGTATGAATGAAACAAACTGAGTGTGAATGACTGCAGACTCCAGCTTGCTCATATCGCCATGTTTGGAATAAAAATGGGTGAAATATTACCCCCTTTGCAGAAATTTGAAGTAAACATATAAAATTGAAGTAATATTTCTCCAAATATGCATACTTTGAATTAAAAGCCCCGATGGATGTTGTTTAATTGACGATCACGGAGGAGTGTTTTTATCAATGAGTGCGGCTGAGGGTTATATTTCAAATTAAAGGTATGTAACGTTTTTCATTTTCATAACTAATTACTGTCACTAGGATTTTCAGATTAAAGCAACACTATGTAGTTTTTTTACCTTTAAATAATGTCTCTAAAATTATTTCAGTGATAGAACAACTTTTAACTGGACAAATTGTACTGTTGCTGCAACCTGAGCAGCCTCCTAGTTGCTACAAGCACACTCTGAAAGTGGCGGTGGAGGGTAGGAAACACAGCCCCGCCCCTCCCCCTGCCTGCAGAAGAGTGTCTGATACCAGGCACTGTTGCGCTTTTCAACCACATGGGGGAGCTGTAAGTCATTTTTACATGGAACCTACATAGTGTTGCTTTAAAATAAAGGTCAAAAACTAAATCTTTAGTCTTAACACTTTTTAATAATGTATAGTTGTTTAATGTAAGTACATTTAAACTAACAGTAATTTAAATTATGTAAATAAATAGCTCTTCAGTGCACCCACGCCCTCGCGCAGGCTATCAAGTTTTTAACATCAGAAACGAAACTATTCATGCAACAGGAGAAAGTTTGACATTTCTCAGAGAAACTCGGTGTTATGGCCTAGGCAGCTGCTTTGCTGTGCGGTACGCAGCTGTGAATTGTGTGCGTCATGATGTTAGCCTATCAAGATAACTTGTGTTCTATTTTGATATTTCTCTGTGTTAAAATAAAGTTTAAGTATAATTTAAACATTTAATCACCTGTCGAGAATAGGGGAAATGAGACGTGTGAGTGAGTGTCACGTGTCATTTATGTTGCTTAACCCTTTTCCAACAAGCATATTTTAAACAGGGGTTCGTAACATAAATGGGGACTCATCCATGATGTTTAGATCTTTCCTCTCATTTTTCAGTGTGTCCAACATGTAGTCACTGTTGCAGTGTAGTATGTGACGTTATTCAGCCATTACTTGGTTTGGATGTTTTGATTAATTTGAATTCAGATTCATTTCAAATTTGAAATGTAATATGGCAGTTATGGATCATTGAGACTCACAGTTGATTATAGAGTAGCTAAGCAAACCAATACATTGATAAGATAAGACCTCTTGTGTCTGACTCATCAACGATTTCCAGCTTGATTAAACAGGAACACAAATGGTTTACAGTGTTTGATATGACTAATGGATTTTGATCTGTACCAATTGTAAAAGAAATTCTATCATTATTTTGCTTTTACAATTAAGGTCAACATGATACCAGCAGTCTTTGCAAAAGACATTTAAGACATTAAAGACATCAAAAACATTTGAAAGATTTAGATTTAACATCAGTCATCATTCAATATATTGATGATATTTTGATTTGTTCAGAAGACAAAAATGATGTTTTATTAACAAAGTTCGGGAGGAATACGTTCAAATAATCAACCTAATCACCTCAACTATGACCAGCTGTTGACAATCAGCAATCAGCTATCCACCTGATCGGCATCAACAGAAACCTATATAGACTGGAAACCAACTCACCCTCATTCCTCGATAGTTTCAGCATGAATTGAATATTGCTTAAACTTAAGACAAACATCAACCAACGCCAACATCTTCTCTAAGAAGTTCCACAATCTTCACTTTTCTCTCCAACGAACTTTTCCATCTACAAAATCCACACCCCGCCGCAAAGCCACAAACTAAACAAGGAAAGATCACAAAGCTACATCTCTACTCACCAAAAGGTTTTCCATCCTCGCAAGAGCGGTTTCGTCAGAACGCACCAGCAGGCCTTCAGCCTCTCCAGGTTGTGATAAAGATTCTGCCGCCAAGCCTCAATCATTTTTTCGCTCCGAAGATCGCTGCAAAGCAGCCTGCCGTGCACTGCACGATGCAACACATCCCAGCGATACAGGTTTCCCATCCAGCTCAAGCATGTTTCCGCCAGCGGTGTTATAGCCCTGCTTTCACAAACCTTTCCGTCTAATTTCTAACCCTTTCCCCTGCCTGTGTCTCCACCATCGGGCTAGAGCACGAGGCTGCCTCCGCTAGCAGCATATGCCCAGACGCCCCTACCTTTTCTCCCTTGTTTTCTTATAATTATAAATCAAATTGGTATGACATACATACACAGCACACATTAATTCGTAACTTACATCATGTTGCCAGTTGCGCAAGAAATAACTTCAAAGCCACATGCACACTGGCAGTGGAAGCAGTTCTTGTTATCCAACAGCTACATTAATTTAATTCCATATTGGGAAACGCGACCTTTTTACACAAGGAACACAACCCGAGCCCATATTGATTCCTGCCCCACATCTGCAGGTGACACACATTGATGTTGTTCCGCTGGCTTGTGTGCGTACCCTGCTCAGGGGTGCTTTTCCCGAGCAACGGCATAACGCGCTGCTAAACCACCATACCGTGGATAGTAAGAGAGGCCAGCTGGCTTGTCATGACTATTTCCCAAAAACATAGCAACTTTGTTGCACATCCGTTGCTGAACTATGTTGGCTCAACAATAAAGTAAATGATGTCAAGACAAATTAATCTGTTCAGATCGATTTAATTTACTCTTATTGCTGTAAACTACATACATCACATCTAAAGCTTTTGTTGTCACGTTTTAGTCCTCTGTTGTTTAAATCCAAGATTCGTCTTTCATTCGCAAGTTTCCTTCTACGTCACTCATTCCAGGGATTCCCCAGGGTCTTAAAGCTCGTAGTTCTGCACAGTTTTCCAAAAACAACGCTTTAATTCTGTTTACAACCTAAAAGACATGAAACAGACTTTGTTTATATTTAGATTACGGTTATAGAAATCACTGCATGCTGCTTTCTTATTTGTTTAAAAGCATGATCTACCCAAGTCTACATGTTATACTAACTATAGAACTATATTTCCAACCACAGCCGTCCAACTGATATTGGACATTTAATGCGGCTGATAAATAACGTCACTGAGCCTGACTAAACTTACGAGCACTTTATTTGAGATCTTTTCAAATAAAAGATCATGTCATTTAATTCAACATGGATGAAAGTGCAATTTTAAATAAATTATTTATTGATGAATAATGTTCTATTAAAGAAGCGGATTTTGTTTGTAGCCTATTGCCATCAATCATAGTTCTTAGAAATAAAATTGAAATCGGCCAAAGCATGTATCAGCATGTCACAATTAAAGTAAAAAACTGGAATTCTGAATTAGCCAAGGAAATTGGAACCTGTGCATCTTCACTTGAAAACCCTACCTCAAATGCCACTTTAGATACCATCCTCCAAGCTGTATCCCCCAGAATCCTACAAACCTACCCAACCCCTTGAAAGAGCTTCAAGACCTTCTACTCTTCTTACAACCTGTTTTTCCTGATTTTGTCCCTACTCACCATCTCATTCATATCCTACCTCAATCACTACAAGAACCTCAAAGCCAGCTCCATTAAAGGATACCTAAGTGGAATCCAAAATTTATTTTTCGGCTCACCCTCTCCAGTAATAGCTAGCACCCAGACATCCACGCTCATTAGGAATCCAAAGAACCCACCCGTCCTGATGCAAGACAGCCAGTAACCTTAGAAATACTCACCATATGGATCTCCACCCTCTGTCGATGTTACCACTCCACTAACACCGCCCTCATACTCTACGCAATGTTCATTCTGGCCATCACTTGCAACTTCAATCCAAATAATCACCCAACAGTTTTCAGATCTATCACTTCCGGACAACGATACCATTTCTTATTCCATCAAACAAAGCAAGATGGACCAAATGAGGAAAAAGGCCATTCCATTTACATCTTCAACTTCCAAACACCAATTCAACCATACCAGACTTTCATAGCATACCTACATTCCAGAGACGCCCAGGCTAGATCCAAATCAAACCCACTCTTCATAGATGACTCAAATCGCCTGGTTACATGCTTCTGATTCCAAAACACCTTTAATCTGTCCTACTCCTATCTGGCTTCCCAGCAGACCTCTTCTCCAACACCTACAATTGATCAAATTGCTCCCACATCAGAGAAGCTCAACAAACTTTCATCAGTGGATCCCACCAGCTCCAAGACCATATAAACTATCAGACTTTATCCACTGCCGCAGCAGTGACATTTCTCTGCTCCCACAGGAGCCCCCATCCCTTTTCCCCTGAACTCTACTAACCCCCACTGCTATGGAAGTGGTTTCCCTCTGCTCCCGCAGGAGCCCTCCCTTCCACAATTTCTCCACCACTACAGCAGTGATGTTCCCTCTACTCTCACATCAAACCACTCCCACATCAGGGAAACCCAACGAACCCTCATCAGCGGATTCCACCAGCTCCAGAACAACACAAACTATAAGACTCTCTCCACTGCCACAGCATTGATTTTCCCTCTGCTCCCGCAGGAGCCAGCTTTTACTAAAATCCACTGCCGCAGTAGTGGTGTTTTTATCATCTCCCGCAGGAGATCTGTTCTCCATTGCTGCAGCGGTGTCATTTTCTCTGCTCCCGCAGGAGCCCTGCTTTTACTAATCCCCACTGCAATAGCAGTGATGTTTCCCCTGCTTCCGCAGAAGCCCTACTCTCCACTGCCGCAGCAGTGACGTTTCCTCTGCTCCCGCAGGAGCCCTGTTTTCCACCGCCGCAGCTGTGTTGTTTCCTCTGCTCCCGCAGGAGCCCTGCTTTCACTAACCTCCACTGCCATTGCAGTGATGTTTTCCTCTGCTCCCGCAGGAGCCCTGCTTTCCACAATTTTCCTTCACTGCCGCAGCAGTGATGTTTCCCCTGTCTCCTGCAGATGCCTGTCTCTCCACCGCCGCAGCAATGTTGTTTCCTCTGCTCCGCAGGGGCACCGCTTTCACTAACCTCCACTGCCACAGCAGTGATGTTTCCTCTGCTCCCGCAGGAGCCCTGCTTTTCACAATTTTCCTCCACTGCCGCAGCAGTGATATTTTCCCTGCCCTCGCAGGAACCCTATTTTCACAGCGGTGCCATTTCCTCTGCTCCCGCAGGAGCCCTGCTTTCCACTAATCTCTACTACCATTGCAGTACTGTCTCCTCTGCTCCCGCAGGAGCCCTACATTTCACAAATTCTCCACTGCCACAGCAGTGATGTTTCCTCTGCTCCCGCAGGAGCCCTAATTTTCACAATTTCTCAACTGCCGCAGCAGTGATGTCTGTACTGCTCCCGTAGGAGCCCCACCTTTCACAATCTCCACTGCAACAGCAGTGTCACTTTCCCTGCTCCCGCAGGAGCCCTGCTTTTCACAATCTCTGCTCCCGCAGGAGCCCTGTTTTTCCCAACCGCCGCAGCGGTACTATTCCCTCTGCTCCCGCAGGAGCCATGCCTTCTCACAATCTCCACTGCCACAGCAGTGTCACTTTCCCTGCTCCCGCAGGAGCCTTGCTTTTCACAATCTCTGCTCCCGCAGGAGCTCTATTTTTCCACCGCCACAGCGGTGCTGTCTCCTCTGCTCCCACAGTTTTCCACTGCTCCCGCAGGAGCCATGCCGTCTCACTATCTCCACTGCCACAGCAGTGTCACTTTCCATGCTCCCGCAGGAGCCCTGCTTTTCACAATCTCTGCTCCCGCAGGAGCTCTATTTCTCCACCACCACAGCGGTGCTGTCTCATCTGCTCCCACAGCTTTCCTCTGCTCTCGCAGGAGCCCTGCTCTTACAATTTCCAACTGTCACAGCAGTTCAACGATCCCGCAGGAGCCCCGTTACCTCCCACTTTACATTCAGCAATTTTTTGGGGGGACACACACAGTTCCCGGCTGCTGTCCGATGCTAGTTTGCGATCTTTTGGGGGATTGTTCTGGGTTCGGGCTTAAGGCTGAGCCTGGAACCCTCTCCCCGCCAGGAAGCGCTCCGGGCTAAGTCCATTAACAAGCTCGGAGCCCTCTCCTCGGACAGCACGCCAAATACGCATATTAATAACTCTGTTCTAAATTATTTGTAAGTGTGAACTAGTGAAATGATGTTTTATTAACAAAGTTCGGGAGGAACACGTTCAAATAATCAACCTAATCACCTCAACTACGACCAGCTGTTGACAATCAGCAATCAGCTATCCACCTGATCGGCATCAACAGAAACCTATATAGACTGGAAACCAACTCACCCTCATTCCTCGATAGTTTCAGCATCCCTCCACCTCCCCTTCTCCGCACGATTGCATAGTCACTTTACTACCCAGAACAGGGGGGATTGTTCTGGGTTCGGGCCTAAGGCTGAGCCCGGAACCCTCTCCCCGCCAGGAAGCGCTCCGGGCTCAGTCCAATAACGAGCTCGGAGCCCTCTCCTCGGACAGCACGCCAAATACTCATATTAATAACTCTGTTCTGAATTATTTGTAAGTGTGAACTCGTGAACTGAACACGAGAGAGCTCTTGAGCACAACATGCTCTTGTTTTTTTTTCAAAAATATTTATAATTTGTGATGTTTGTAGTGACAGCAAGTGAGCATCTGATAAAACTGTCAATCAAAAATCTACTTTTACACAAAAGACAGCATTTCATGAAATATAACATCCAAACTATGAAACAAATCATGTTATAAAATGCATTTGGTTTGCTGAGGAGTAGGCTTGTGCCGGTGTTCGATAATACGGTAAACCATGGTAGTAAAACTGCACGGTAGTGTTATTGCGGGGTCTTCAAATTACCATAAAAAATATGTGCATTATTTTTTTTCCTTTGACCGGTTTAAATTACACACGTATTCTGCGTAGGAGTCATACGCAGGTGTACACGTTGTTTCTCATGGAGGCTGTTTACACTTGTCATTAACACGTGTTTCATCAATCGGATCACAAATGGATGACGTTAGTGCCAGGTGTAAACCGTGTTCAAAACGTTTTGAGCTCTGCCACTTTCGACCACATTCAGAGGAAGTCGAAACCACTTTCGATCGGATTGCTTTTGTAGTCTAAGGGGCTGTTTACACTTGGTATTAAGATGTGTTTTCATCTATCGGATCACAAGTGGACACATCACGTTTACACCTGGTATTTAAATCAGTCTCTTTTGTCCACATTCGACCACTTCTGTTAGGAATCAGGTAGTCAGACACAGAATCTGATGCAAGTAAAAAGTTTATTAAAAGACAGACAGCGGTAGCAGTACTCAATAAATAATCTCCCAAAGGCCAGCCAGGTATTAAAAGGCTATAGTCCAAAGTTCTTAAAAAGGGCAACCCTGTACATCTCCTGATGACCAGCCAGGTATGAAGGCGATAGTCCACAGTCAAAGTCCTCGGTTCTATTCTGAAGGCAAGAAACACCGAGCATCTGCTTGGAGAGAAATAGATAATCCACAGTCACAACGAGTCCTCGGTTCTATTCTGAAGGCGAGAAACAGCGAGCACACGCTTGGAGAGGGAGAGATAATTCACAGTCACACGAAAGCCGGTAGATGTGAAGGAGATAACACTGGAGTGAGAAAAAAAGGGTAAATCCACTTGTGATGAAACGGGAACTTTAAACTGGGAGCTCACGATAAGCAGCGAATCCTGGAGGCAACCACTGAACTAGGAAAACACAGACTAGAAAATAAAACAGAGCAGCAAAACGTGGCAATGATCAACCGAACAAAACAACACGAGCACGCAAAGAGACGCACACACACAGAAGATTAAATAGACAGAGGAATTAAGCTGCAGCTGGAATTAATCAGCAGACGAAAGGGAGAGAGCAGGTGCCCACGAGGGTATAACACGCCCACAAAGGTGAGAACATATACACACACACATACACACACAGAACCATGACAACCCCGGGACGTGACAGTACCCACCCCCTAAAGGACGGCACCGGACGGACCCCGGGGAAACTCACCCCGACGCCAACGAAGATCCTCAATCAGATCAGGGTCCAGTATGTCCCGAGCCGGTACCCAACACCTCTCATCCGCACCGTAACCCTCCCAGTCCACTAAATATTAATAACCTCTGCCCCTACGACGGACATCTAGTTATCTGCTAACCGAATAGGCAGGGGCACCATCCACTAGTTGAGGGGCGGGGGGCTTAGGGCAAGGCAAGGCAAGGCAAGTTTATTTGTATAGCACATTTCATACACAGAGGTCATTCAAAGTGCTTTACATAGAAATGAGAAAACAAAAAATCAAATATACATGAATTTTAAATATCAATTAAAAGAAAATAAATGTGATTTTAATAAAAACTGTTTAAATGTATGAAAAAGAATAAAACAGGAATAGAAGTATAAAACCTGTTAAAATAAAAATAAGAATAAAAACAAGAGAAATAAAAATAATTAAAATAGTGCATATAAAATATAGTGCAATCAATTCGGACGCAGCATAGTGCTCATTCAGCAAATGCATAGCTAAACAGATGTGTTTTGAGTCTGGATTTGAATGTGACTACTGTTGGAGCACATCTGATCTCTTCTGGAAGCTGGTTCCAGCTGCGACTGGCATAATAGCTAAAAGCTGACTCTCCTTGCTTTGAGTGAACCCTTGATATTTCTAGCTGATGTGATCCTTATGATCTGAGTGATCTGTTAGGTTTATATTCATATCAGTAATGTATTGAGGTCCTAGTCCACTGAGTGATTTATATACCATTAATAATACTTTAAAATCAATCCTAAATGTAACTGGTAGCCAGTGTAGCGACCTGAGGACTGGTGTGATATGTTCATATTTTCTGGTTCTGCTCAGAATCCTGGCAGCAGCGTTCTGAATGAGCTGGAGCTGTCTAATGGTCTTTTTGGGAAGGCCAGTGAGCAGGGGCGCCGCTAGCAATTTTGGGACCTATGAAAGCACCAAACATACAATCCAACCTACTGTAGCTATTCAAAATCTCTGTAATTTAATAATACAGAACTATTTATTTTGCTATTGTTATGACCACAATTATCAGTATTTATAGACACCTACAATGTCTGCAGCTAAGATAATTTAGGTAACACTTTATTTTACGACCCGCAAAGTACTGCGTAATTACACCGAATTTACAGCGTACCTATTTGTAACAACAGGGTACCTCTACAGTACGTACTTGTAGGTATAAGGGAATAATATTTTAAGTTTGGGGTAATAAGAGGGTAAGAATATGAAGAATTATAAATTATTTATACTCTAAGTATTTTATAACTACAGGGTACCTATTGTAATATTACGTGGTATGTATGACTTAGTCAAGTCTATGGGGAAATTATGTTTTATTTTTTTATGATTTTATTGTGAATTTTTCATATTGACTACTGAATGTTGTATACAGTCAATGTCTAGGAGCCACATCGGCAAATAAATATAACAGCACATCACTTTCATTTTAGTAGCCTATATTACTTGCTTTTACAAAAGTCCAGCTGATTTAATGTGGTTATCTTTTTTTAAGGTAAGTACAATAAAAATAGCAACTTATTCCCTATTTACCAGAAAACTCTTACATTTGCGGACATATTTGAAGTGGTGCTTTGCAATTTTGTCTCTGAAACTCTTTTATTTCAAATGACACAATAATGACCACAAAGCAGCACGCTATTTGTTTATTTTTAATAGGTGTTATCATTGGTGGAATAAAACTTTGTAACATGTGTAAACACAAGTATTTTAGCCAAATATAATGTATGCAATGGCAAACCAGAATGAAACAACAGAAGATATCAGCACCCGCTAAAGCAAACGACGACTACATGCGTAGGCTACTGCGCAGGTGTAGAGCGCGCGGCCGTCTGCAGGAGGTTTGCTGGAACGCGATCCTGAGGTGAAATTTCTTTAAGAGGTTTTAAAAACTTTCTACACTGTGGAGTACGGCTGCAAGTGATGTAAGCAGGATCCGCATGCTGAATAAGGTAACTGGTTTTGTTAATACATGACTCACGCATTTCAAACAATGTTTTTTCAAGACAGTTGCCAGCTAACTGTAGCAGCAGGTTAGCTAGCACATAAATTAGCCTAAAGTTAATAACTAGCTCAGAAAACTCAGTTTTTTGTCAAGGCACAGCGAAGAAACATTTATTGAAGGCTTTCATTTATGTTTTTATATGTAATGCAGAACAGCATTTGTGAGACGACATCAACTCAACATCCGAGTGGACAAGAACACCAACAGAGGAAGCCAGCCGCAAAAACAATGAAAAATTGTCATGACTTTTTATTTGAAATAAAAGTTTTGTGTTAATAAAAATTAAGTGTTGGCTTAATTATAGTGTTTTAAAGCTGTTTTGAAAGAAGTTGCTTTAAAATAAAAATAACAATATTCTGTATGTTTATGGTATTTACCCTATAACATTTATAACAAGAGGTGAACAAAGCACCACTTTAGTTTACAGCCCGCAAATATGAGAGTTACCTGGTACATACAGAGAACAAGCGGGGAATAAGCCCCACTTTAATTTACAGCCCGCAAATATAAGAGTTACCTGGTACATACAGAGAACAAGCGGGGAATAAGCCCCACTTTAATTTACAGCCCGCAAATATAAGAGTTACCTGGTAACTCCTGTATACATATACAGATCAAAGAGGTACAAGTTGCTATTATTTTTATTGTGCTGTTATATATTATTTGCCGACGTGGCTTGTAGACATCAACTGTAGGCTATACAATACACTTCATCAGATAAGTAGTAAATATGAAAAAAAACATATTACACATAGACGTAAGTCATACATACCACGTAATATTACAATAGGTACAATGTAATTATGAAATACTTAGAGAATAATTTTCCATATATTCTTACCCCCTTATTACCCCAAACTTAAAATATTGTTCCCTTATAACTACAAGTACGTACTGTAGAGGTACTCTGTTGTTACAAATAGGTACGCTGTAAATTCGGTTTAATTACGCGGTACTTTGCGGGTCGTAAAATAAAGCGTTACCATAATTTATTGTCCAATGTAAATTTAATTGAAAAATACAGTACATTAATCGAATATTCAGAGAAAATGCAATGTTCTTAAAGATTAAAGATAAATGTGACCATGCCTGTGAAAACCCAGCTGAAGTATTTCTTTGTGATTTACTGTTTTCCACATAAATTCATCCTACATAATGTAAAGAACACTTTGTGAAAATATAAACTTGATATCTTTAATATTGACTGAGTAATGTCATGTCGGCGATTGAAATCATAGTGAAATTAATGCTTGAAATTAAACTGTGATGCTTTTTATCTCACAATAAGATTTGAGACTTTAGTCTGATTTTCACATGCAGTCTCAGTGACATACTGTATTTTTGAGCTGTTACACACACAACATTGTAACATTTAAAAATGGCGAACAGCAACAATACATCTTTTCTATACAGTTACCTTATGCCTCAAATAAGACTGGGTCAACAATGCTTGACCAAAGCTTGTATTATAATTATTAGCATTATTTTTAAGGTAAAGAACAAGTTTCACACACCAGCAGCTTCAGTAAAGCAAAAATAACGACAGATGATTGAAACTTTGAACTTGAGAAAACAGCTATACTGTTATTAAATGATTCTTCAAACTGTTTTTTAATCAACCGGACTCTAAAATGAAATGAATGACAACTATAGCAGATTACAACATAGATTTCCATTGATTTCTTAAACCTGTTGCAAGGTGATAAGCTTTAATATACATAACTGGACTAGTTTAGCCTTGCATTTCAGTTTTATCACAATCAGCTCGATTCACGACTGCATAAAAATCCTTCTTTGGCATATTGCGTTGCAAAACATTGAAGTGTGTAACCGATCGCATTTCTAGTTTATGTTAATTAGCGTATACGGGCTACGTTAATTAAAACAGCTTATAAGGGCTGACTTCGCGTTAGAGTCATAACATAAAACAGGGAACGTAAATCACCTTGTTTATTTTTAAACTGAGGTGAACAGAGCGAAGACTTTACAGTGGAAAGAAAACTGCATTGTATTGCTCCAGCGTCACATTGTGTAAACTGCATTTATAGTAAGGAAGTGCACATATGCAGATATCATAACAAATAGCAGTAAATACACACACCTTGCTCTCTTATGAAGTTCACGCGCACTGTGAGACCGTGGATTGAAGACGGCGCTAACACGCAGAGTAAAGGCGGGGGCGGAGCTAAGAGGGCTCAGCTTAAGGGGGTTGCGTTTGCGGCACAGTCCTTGGCTGGGGCCCTCAAAAGTTCATGGGCCCTTAGAATCGTCCTAACTTTTCCCCCCTTTACGGCGCCCCTGCCAGTGAGGAGGCCATTACAATAATCCACCCTGCTGGTGATAAAAGCATGCACAAGTTTCTCTAAGTCTTGTCTGGAAACAAAGCATCTAATTCTTGCGATATTTTTGAGATGATAATATGCTGATTTTGTTATTGCTTTGACATGACTACAGAAACTAAGGTACGACTCCAGAATCACACCAAGATTCCTGACTTGATTTTTAGTTGTTTGACCCCTAGCGTCAAGGTATGCATTCACCTTGAGAACTTCATCTTTGTTTCCAAACGCAATGACTTCAGTTTTCTCTTTGTTTAACTGAAGAAAGTTTTGGCACATCCAACTGTTAACTTCATCAATGCATTTGCACAGGGAGTCAATGGGGCTATAGTCATTAGGGGATAAAGCTAAGTAGATCTGAGTGTCATCTGCATAACTGTGATAGGCAATTTGGTTCTCTCACATGCGCTCAGCTTTTCTGCATTGTTTCTTCATATTCTGCAGCTCTGTTGAGTTTCTCCAAGGTGATTTTTGCCTGCCATTCTTCTTCCTGACTTTCACAGGAGCAATATCATCGATTGCACTCTTAACTTTCGAATTAAAGGAATCAAGGAGCAAATCAACAGAGTCTGCAGATATGCTTGGTGTTAAAGATATAGCCTTCATAAATAGCACACTGGTGTTCTCATTTAAGCATCTCTTTTTGACAGACACAGATTTAGTTTCAATAGTAGGAGAGATTAATATATCAAAGAAAATACAGAAATGATCAGACAGTGCTACATCCTTAATAACAATTGATGAGATGTTTAAACCCTTACTGATAATTAAATCTAGAGTGTGTCCACGATTGTGTGTGGGTCCATGTACATGTTGAGTCAGATCAAAAGTATTTAAACAGCTGTGACATCTTTTGTCATAATGCTTTCTGACTTATCTATGTGAATGTTAAAATCTCCAGCAATAGCAAAACAGTCAAACTCTGAGGAAATCATTGATAACAGTTCTGTAAAGTCCTCAACAAATGCTGGAGAGTATTTTGGGGGCCTATAAATAATGATAAGTAGAATGCGTGGGGTACCTTTCAACACAATACCTAGATATTCAAAAGAGGGGTAATTCCCAAATGACACTTGCTTACATTGATAGACATCTTTAAAAAGAGAAGCTACACCTCCCCCTCTCCTTGCAGTTCTGCAGACATTCATAAAAGTAAAGTTAGGAGGGGCTGTTTCATTAAGGACTGTTGCACTGTAGCTTTCTTCTAGCCATGTTTCATTTAGAAACATAAAATCCAGGTTGTTTGTGGTTATTAAGTCGCTGACTAGAAGTGATTTATTTTTAAGTGAACAGATGTTTAAAAGTGCTAACTTAACAGTACTATTTTTTTCCCTAACAGAGATCTTAGTTTGATATCATAGGCAGCAGATTAGATTGATTTTCCACACGGTTTGATACAGCCTTAGGCTTTCCATCATGTACTAAAAAAGAAATAGAGAAAGATATAGGTACACTGAGTTCCTGCTTTTTATGTATACAATTGAAAGTATTAGTATTTTCATAGCAGAAACTCGACACACATCACTGAGAGCCGTTATCAGTTGTTTTTGGTTCACCTACAGCAGATGGAGGAGGGTGTGTGTCTTGGCGTTTTGTGTGAGACCAAAGAGCTCTCACAGGACGAGGAGGGGGAGCTGGGCCCACTGGTTTTGGGGCTTGCCGTTTTCTGGTCGAAAGCTGGGGGCTCGCAGCAATAGAGTGGGATAGTTTAGTTCCAGCATAAACCAGTTCCTCCATTTTTCCGGAGAAGGTCAAAAGCGGGGATGCTGTAGAGAGGAATGACATATCTAGTGAGGAGGAGTCCTGTTGCTCCGATGTGACCGGAGGCTGTGATATGTAGTCCTGGTTTCCCTGGCTGTTTTCCAGAAAGTCGTCCTTGGGTGCTGAATCTTGGAGCAGTTCTAATCTGACTCAGTCTGACTGTGGTGAGCTCTGTGGGCATGACTCAGCTGAGATTGTGTCCATGAGCAGTGGTTGTTGTGGCTGCGTGGTGTTATCTCTGTCCTTGTGGGATATGTGGACGTCATGTCCATTTAGGTGCTGAAGAGAAGTCCTGTGGTCATTCATACTCTGTCCAGGTGTGTTTGTGCCATTCAGGTTGAGTGGATTGGCACACACTGCCGAAGGATGATGAAGGGAGAAATAGATATTGTCCTTTAGCACTCTTGCACCCAGTCTGTTTGGGTGGATGCCATCCTGTTTAAATAGTTGTCTCTGACTCCAGAAAAGATTGAAGTTGTTGATAAAGTTCAGTCCCTTTATGTTGCAGGTTTTTTGTAGCCATGTATTAAGTCCAAGCAACCGTGAAACCCTATTTGTTCCTCTTGCTGGAAGTGGTCCACTGATGAACGGCTGAACTTTCACTGTTCTGAGTGTTTCAAAAAGTTTGTTGAAATCCCTCTTAAGGAGTTCAGATTGCTCTTTGTGAATATCATTCTTCCCCACATGAATGACAACTCGATTTACAGTCTTATGTTTCATCGAATGTTTTGAAGTTCCCTGTTTACATCAGAAACGGTTGCTTGTGGAAGGCAGCACATAGTTGAGTCCCTGTTGATAATGTTTCTGATAAGCGAGTCGCCCAATATCAGAGTTCTGGGCTCGGATGCGCTCTGCTCTGAGTGCCGCTGTCTGCTCGATCTTGAGCGCCGGTTAGCATCAGTGTAAGCTGCTGGCTGATTGGATCGGTGTTCAATCACATTTATCACATTTGGGGATTCCTCACTCATATTCATTAATATTTCAAATCTGTTCTCAAGATGTATAGGTGGTGGTAGAAAGTCAGTGTTTACAATCCTTGTCATAGCTGTATCTGGGGTAGAGGAAGCTACTGCAGCAAAATGTGATGCTCGTGACAGTCTGATTTCTCGAGTGATTTTGGGTCTTGCTCCCTGTTTGTACCATTGATTGGTGTGTTGATCATTAGATTCATGGGACTCACCGGCTGTATGCTGAGGGCGTTCATGATGACGAAGCTCTGTTGTGTGTTCCGTCTGGTTTTGTAGTCCTGTAAGTAACTTTGTTTCAAGAACAGCAATCCTTTGTAAAAGTCTGTGGCAGTTTGTGCAGCAAGTAGATTTTTGATGAGGCATTTCTTTTTCTTATCCTTTTGAATGAAGGCAGCTGTGTTTTTCCTTCTGGAATGTAAGCTGATGGCAGTGGGAGGCTAGACAGATGAAAAATGCCACTTTTTTGTAATCCTCCAGTCCCGAAAGTTTAATGTTGATGCCAAGCTTTGTTGTTTGAGCACTATGCTGATTTGCTGATTTGCTGAAGTTAAAATTATAAGATAAAATATAAAAAGCGATAGAGCAAAGCGCAGAGCAGTAAGCAAGAGCGTCCGAACAGTAGCGAAGCAGGAAGCAATCAGGAGAATTAATGCGGGCAGAAACAGGAGAATTAATGCGGGCAAAAATCACTAGTTTAACCCTGGAAACATGACAACAGGGTGAACCCGACCAAGAGAGGGAGGAAATAAAGCTTGACTGCCACCGGACTGACGACCTTAATGATACTGTATGGCCCAATGAATCGTGGAGCCAGCTTACGAGAAGGCTCACAGAGAGGCAGATCCTTGGAAGAAAGCCACACTTTCTGACCACATACATAACGAGGAGATGGTCGCCGGTGACGATCAGCCGCAGCCTTGGTCTGTCTGGAGTTCTCTAATAAAAGATCTCTAGCTCTCCTCCAAGTGCGTTTGCATCTTTGAACGAAAGCCAGAGCAGACGGTACCGCTGCATCGGGTTCTTGTGATGGAAAAAGGGGGGGCTGAAAACCAATAGATAATTCAAATGGAGATAATTTAGTTGAGGAAACGGGAAGGGAGTTATGAGAATAATCGACCCAGGGAAGCTGTTGGTACCAAGAGTTTTACTACAGTAACCATAGTGAATTATGGTTTGTTGTCAAAACCATGATTATTTTGTAGTAACCATGGTTTTACTGCAGTAACCATGTTTTTTTTTTTTTAAGTGTAGCAAAAACATGGTTCATTTTCTTAAGGTAAAGATTAGTGGTTTCTATTTAGTGTCTAATTCATTTAACAAATGTTATATTGGGGGCATCCAAGTTATTTGAAATATTTGAACTTTAAGTAACGCAATAGTTACTTTGCCTGGTAATTAGTTACTTTTATAATGATGTAACGCAGTTACTAACTCAGTTACTACTTTTGAGAAGTAACTAGTAACTATAACTAATTACTTTTTTTAAGTAACGTTGCCAACACTGGTCAAGAAGTTGCTTTACCTACCAGAACAGACTGGACAGAGGTGGAAAAAGTACTAAAATATTGTACTCAAGTAAAAGTAAAGTTACTTTAATAATATTTTACTTAAGTAAAAGTAAAGTTACTTGTCTAAAAATCTACTCAAGTAAAAGTAAAAAGTAAGTCATTTTAACTTTACTCCGAGTAAAAGTTACTTTTTTACAGCGGGAAGAGGTGGAGGATTCTAGTATCGTTCAAAAACGACAAGGGAATATACATCTCAAACTAGTTGTGTTTAATTGTAGGAACATCTTTACAATTAAAGTGCAATAACAAAAAGTTAATAAAATAAAAAGCTTTTTTAAAGTAAGAAACATTTATCGAATTGTTTAATGATTTTTACATGTGAGTTATGCACTTTTGAAGGTGGTCAGCAGCTTGTAAATACAATCACTATAGTAAGGTTGTAATTGATGTATTGCTGGTAACATACATTATTTAATTAAACTATATATAGTTTAAATGAGCATATAATGAGATGAGTGCCATGTCTATATACATTTGACACGTTTATTATCTTCTTACTTCCCTGACCTGGGTACCTGATGACCTTTATTCTTCTCTCTCTCTCTCTCTCTCTCTCTCTCTCTCTCTCTCTCTCTCTCTCTCTCTCTCGCTCTCTCTGCAATGTCTAATGACCTGCGCATTCTCGAGGACGCTTTGAAGTTGTGTTCGACTTGACGCGAAACTGCTAGTGTAACAGTGTTGTATCTGCGTTGTGTGTAAATCAGGATGGACACCAATTCACGCTTGAACACAGTATTTTATTCTGTTGATAACATATGAACAGTGTGATCAGATTCACAAATCACCCTTGTGTGTTCGCAGCCATTCTCTCTCGTGGCTGGCGTGAATCTAAAATTTATTAACATTTATATTAACACTTTTACAACATGTTACAATAAAGATGTTGTAGGGGTATTTGTAACACTATTTATTAAAAACAATTATAATTGAGGGTGTCAGGCAAACTCAAGAGACAAAGGTGCGGTGCAAAAACAAGTGTTTTATTATATACAGTGATGGTGATTGTGTACAAAGTGCTGGTGTTATATATTAATATTTACAAACTATTTACAGTATTTTATAACAAACAAACAAACACCAGGGGAGGGGAGGAGAGAAGGAACGCGAGCGGTGCTAAATAAAAGAAATAAACAAAACCAAACAAATCTAACTCACATTTAACCTTCTAAACTGCCTAAACCCAAAACAAAGAGAGAAAACAAAATATCTTCAGAGTCCAAGACGCCCTATCTAAGCTACAGTCTCTAACCAAAAAGTCGGGGAAAAACATACAGTGGGTGGCACTCGCTCCTTACCTAGTGTACTAATACAGTAAATACCAAAATAACCTACGTGTTGCAAATGTACGTCACGTGACAATCTTACCTGTTCACTCCTCTCCAAACATACAAAAGGGATTGACATGTAAACAGATAAACAAAGTAACGTACACACGGGGATTAATGATAAACAAAGCGTAATGTAAATGTTGTGTAACAAATGAGACTGAGGTCTAGAGCGGCCGGTCTGCTGCGCTCTTTTATTGGGCGGAGTCTTTGTGGGTTGGTGGACCGGGTAGTGACATCAGCGGCAGGGGTGGAAACTGACAGGGATGTTAGCCAATGGCAGCGTCTGGGAAACATTAAGAGAGAGAGAGAGAGAGAGACGGAGGGAAAATACAACCAGACGACATACGGACGTAACACCCCCACCCTTATGAACAAACATACCATTTTAACCATACACAAAAAAAAACATAAGAGAACAAGGCAGAACACATAAATCAAAACAAACACTAAACTCTAGACAGGGCATCCGCTAAAACATTATCTGTACCTTTTTTGTGACAAATTTCCAGATTGTAATTTTGCAGGATGAGTGACCAGCGCATGAGCCTTTGATTTTGGTTAAACATGCGGGACAAAAAAGTAAGTGGATTATGATCAGTGTAAATAACAACAGGATGAATAGATGAACCAACATAAACCTCAAAGAATTGTAAAGCGAGAAGGAGTGCAAGAGCTTCTTTTTCAATGGTGGAGTAATTGCATTGATGTTTATTGAATTTTCTTGAAAAGTAACAGACGGGATGATTGATACCAGAAGTATCCTCTTGGAGGAGTACTGCACCAGCACCTACGGCACTTGCATCAACCTCAAGCTTAAAAGGTCGGGCGAAATCAGGGGCCGCTAAAACAGGTGCACTAATTAAGAGAGCCTTAGCACACACAAATGCTCTCTGACAATCATCAGACCAGACAAAAGGTACAGACGGGCTGAGTAAACTGGAAAGGGGATGCACAACAGTTGAAAAGTTTTTGCAAAACCCACGGTAATAACCAGCCATGCCTAAAAATCTTCGCAGCTCGCGCCGCGTTTTCGGGACCGGGAAGTCTGCAATGGCGTTGACCTTGGCTTCTACCGGGCGAACTTGACCTTGGCCTACTTCCTTACCTAGGTAAGTAACGGTAGCTTGACCGAACTCACATTTTGCCAAGTTTAATGTCAGCGAGGCATTTGCAAGTCGTTCAAACACAGTTTTAAGCAATTTAATGTGCTCTGACCATTCACATGAATACACAACTAAATCATCAAGGTATGCATTACAGCAGGGAACGCCAGCCAGCACGATATTGACGAGCCGCTGGAATGTGACCGGAGCGTTCCGTAATCCGAACGGTAAAACGTTATATTGTAGGAAGTGATCTGGGGTAACAAAGGCGGAAATTTCGGACGCACGGGAAGTAAGTGGAACTTGCCAATAGCCTTTTAATAAATCCAGCTTACTAACAAAACGGGAAGATCCTAAATGATCTATACAATCTTCCATTCTTGGTAATGGATAATTATCAGGAACTGTCATATTATTAACCTTTCGGTAATCTGTACAGAAACGTACACTGCCATCAGGTTTCGGGACCAGTATACACGGTGAGCTCCATGGACTGCAACTATGTACTGCCAAACCATTCTCCAATAAATACTCTGCTTCGGCTTTTAACAGAGACCTTTTCGTAATGTTAACTCTGTATGGATGCTGTTTTATCGGAGTGGAATAAATGACCTTGATATCATGTTGCAGAACCGTAGTTTGGGTGGGTACATCATTAAAAAGGTTAGGAAATTCACGAATTAAGTTTACAATATCCTGTCTTTGATCAGTTGGTAAATGAGTGAACTGTGATGTCAAATCATTGATTATTTCAGAATTTGGCAAACGAACGCACTGCTGTGGAGCGTTGCGCAGCTTTAAACCATCCTCGTCAGCGCAAAAGTCGGCATTAAAGGATGGTGTAACCTCGCAGGTTACAACAGGGGTGATGACGGGCTCTGCACTTTCAACCGCAGGCTCTATAGGTGAGTCACGAGAGTGATAAGCTTTAAGCATATTAATATGGCATATGCGCGACTGGCGCTTTCTATCAGGAGTGCTTATAACGTAGTCTGTCTCATTTATTTTCTTAACTACCCTATAGGGTCCGGAGAAGCGAGCAGACAGCGCAGAACCAGGCACAGGCAACAATACCAAAACCTCATCTCCGGGTTGAAAACAACGAGCTGTGGCCTTTTTATCATAACGTTGTTTCATGCCCTTTTGCGTATATGAGAGAGATTCCCTAGCGAGAGAGCAAGCGTTGTGTAACCGCTCTCGGAATTTGCTCACATAATCTAAAACATTCTCTTTAGGAGACGAGTCGGTACACAAAATCTGTTCCTTTAAAACTTTTAACGGCCCCCTCACAGAATGGCCAAAAACAAGATCCGCGGGGCTAAACCCGAGTGATTCCTGAACTGTCTCGCGAATAGCAAATAACACCAAGGGAACACCCTCGTCCTAGTCTTTTTCTGAATCCATACAGTATTTCTTAAGCATGGACTTAAGCATCTGGTGAAAACGTTCTAGTGCTCCCTGGCTTTCGGGGTGGTATGCACTAGATACGCGGTGAGTTATGGCGAGAGTTTTCATGACCTGGGCAAACAATTTAGAGAGAAAGTTTGTTCCTTGATCTGTCTGAATAATTTTTGGCAGTCCAAAGGTAGAGAAAAATTTAATGAGGGTTTTAACAACGGTGGGAGCAGTGATTTTGCGTAATGGAATAGCCTCAGGATAGCGGGTAGCGGAACACATGATAGTTAACAAAAACTGATTACCTGATTTTGTTTTCGGTAACGGACCAACACAGTCGACAATGACGTGCTCAAAAGGCTCACCAATAACCGGGATGGGCTGAAGTGGAGCAGGTGCAATCACCTGGTTCGGCTTCCCCATAATCTGACAGGTATGACACGTTTTGCAAAATGTTGCCACATCTTTCTTTAAACCGGGCCAAAAAAAATGCCGAAGTATGCGATCATATGTTTTTGTTATGCCTAGATGACCAGCGAGTTGATGATCATGTGCAAGACTTAAAATTTGCTGTCTGTAATTGATGGGAACAACAACTTGATATACAGCACCAGAGTCAGGATCAGACAAATTATTACCGGACCATTTCCTCATAAGCAACCCGTTTTCCATAAAGTACGAAGCTTTACTCTCGGTAACATTGGGTAATTTTTCCAGTGAGGTAAAACATTTAATCAGAGATGGGTCAGCTTTCTGAAACACAGCAATTTGCTCGCGAGTGGCGGGCAACACAACAGAGCTAGGGCTCGTCAAACCCGAATGTGCAGGCTTTGAACTTGACTGCTGGCTGACAGATTCAGGTTCGGGCTGAGCTGGAGACAGCTCGCCGGTGAACAGCGGAGCAATAAATGTATTGGTCAGACCAATTTCGTCACCCATTTTCCGCGACTGAGCTCGCGTAACAGCGCAAGCGGGAAAAACATCAGGGTATGCCTCAGCTAAATCATCTGTATGCGGAGACATATCTGGAGTATCCAACACTTCTAATAAAGGAATTACTTTTCCTCCCGCCAGGTCATTCCCCAAAATAAAAGCAACACCATTTATGGGAAGTGAAGGGCGCACAGCAACTTTAACAAAACCAGTAACCAAATCACATTGTAAATGAACACAATGTAAAGGAACTTTTACCACATTCATGTCAATACCCTGCACTAAAACATTTGAGCCACAATAAGTCTGTTCGGTTAATGGCAACACACTAGACAAAATAAATGATTGCGCAGCTCCAGTATCACGTAACACCTGTATCTCTTTTTGTTCCTCAGTGTTTCCAGTCAACGAGACAAAACCTTTCAGAAGGAAGGGTTTAAAGCTGTCATCAGGAACATCCGTACTATTTGCAATACTGGGCACGCCAGGTACAGTTCTAACAAATCCAACATTCTTTGGCTGCGATTGCTGCTGCTGTTTGCGCTTTAACGCAAAACAGTCGGCAATTAAATGTCCCATTTTGTGGCAGTAAAAGCATTCTCTCACCTCTTTAGATTGCAGAGAATTAACTTTTGGCCTGGCAGATTGCGACTGAGAAGACGTGACAATGGGTGTCTTTTCAGAGCGCACGGAGGAAAACGCAACTTTATGCGTGAGCACAAATTCATCCGCTAATATTGCGGCCTCGGACAACGTAGCAACTTTTTGCTCGTTTAAATAGACAACAACACGTTCAGGTAGACAAGATTTAAATTCTTCAAGCAACATTAATTCTCTCAAAGAATTGAAATCGGCAGCTTTGCTGGCAACACACCACTTATCGAACAGAATTCCCTTCTCCCTTGCAAACTCCACGAAAGTTTGACTATTATTTTTCTTATGGTTTCTAAATCTCTGTCGATAAGCTTCAGGAACCAATTCGTAAGCACGCAAAATAGCTGATTTTACTGATTCATATTTTAAACTTTCTTCCAGGGTAAGAGTCGAGCAAACCTCCTGGGCTTTGCCAACTAATTTGCACTGAAACAACAGTGGCCACACATCCTTGGGCCAGCGAAGGGAAGAAGCAATGCGCTCAAACGCGCTGAAATATGAATCGACTTCAGTTTCCCTAAACGGCGGAACAAGAGCTATATGCTTACTAACATCAAACGCTCCCGAAGGAACATCGGCTGGTAACGAGACATGAGAGGGTGACTGTACAGCCGAACCGGCGTTAACTTTCAGTGCCTCCAGCTCTAACTGCCGCAGTCGCACCTCTTTGTCGGCCTGGATTTCGAGCCTGCGGATTTCGAGACGCATCTCTAATTCGGCCTGGCGCGCCTGTGCTTTATCTTGGGCTTCCATCTGCAGCCGGGCCAGGCGGACTTTTAATCGCGCCTCATCGCGGGACCCAGAAGACACCGGAGAAAAAGGATCAAAGGGCGGCAAGACAACCTTGGCATCGGATGCCCCCTCTGCTTCGGTCGTCTCGCTCTGCACCTCGTCCTGTTCGCTCGCCGTAGCGAGAGGCTGCGCGCCCGCACAGGGGAGGCCTACGGTCTCAACCGCCTCTACACCATCCATCACAGGCAAAATATTCAACTCTACCAGCTTACTGTATACCGTAATCCTAATATTTTCCTTACGAGCTTGCTTTACAATGGGAATCTGAAAATGTTCTGCCAAAATAATCAAATCCTTCTTTCTACACTGTCCAAACTGCTCAATTGTCGGATTCTGAATAAAATCTTGTAAACTAAATGTTGCCATCTCTGCCTTATTTAACGGGTGAACCAAATACACAAAACGCACCGCACCACCTAAACCTACCACCAAACAACACCACACTGGCCTAACAACGATGCACTGACACACACAAAATATAATAATTTTTAATAATTCAAGGAAATATTATTGATATCCCGGACGAGCCCCCAAATAATGTTACAATAAAGATGTTGTAGGGGTATTTGTAACACTATTTATTAAAAACATTTATAATTGAGGGTGTCAGGCAAACTCAAGAGACAAAGGTGCGGTGCAAAACAAGTGTTTTATTATATACAGTGATGGTGATTGTGTACAAAGTGCTGGTGTTATATATTAATATTTACAAACTATTTACAGTATTTTATAACAAACAAACAAACACCAGGGGAGGGGAGGAGAGAAGGAACGCGAGCGGTGCTAAATAAAAGAAATAAACAAAACCAAACAAATCTAACTCACATTTAACCTTCTAAACTGCCTAAACCCAAAACAAAGAGAGAAAACAAAATATCTTCAGCGTCCAAGACGCCCTATCTAAGCTACACTCTCTAACCAAAAAGTCGGGGAAAAACATACAGTGGGTGGCACTCGCTCTTTACCTAGTTTACTAATACAGTAAATACCAATAACCTACGTGTTGCAAATGTACGTCACGTGACAATCTTACCTGTTCACTCCTCTCCAAACATACGAAAGGGATTGACATGTAAACAGATAAACAAAGTAACGTACACACGGGGATTAACGATAAACAGAGCGTAATGTAAATGTTGTGTAACAAATGAGACTGAGGTCTAGAGCGGCCGGTCTGCTGCGCTCTTTTATTGGGTGGAGTCTTTGTGGGTTGGTGGACCGGGTAGTGACATCAGCGGCAGGGGTGGAAACTGACAGGGATGTTAGCCAATGGCAGCGTCTGGGAAACATTAAGAGAGAGAGAGAGAGAGAGAGACGGAGGGAAAATACAACCAGACGACATACGGACGTAACACAACACAATTGAGAAATATGTACCTGTTGATAACATATGAACAGTGTGATCAGATTCACAAATCACCCTTGTGTGTTCTAAAATAAAGTAAACAAACTTGATGTTACCACAAAGATGATGTATCATAAACACAATTCAGACATACATTTAAACACATAAATTTACATCCATAAGATGGTTATGCAATTATTCAGAACAATTCTTATCACAGAGCACTCACTCACCACAGCCATTCTCTCTCGTGGCTGGCGTGAATCTAAATGACCCTACCGGAACCAGTTCATTATATGGGTGGAGTTTACAGCGCAATTAAAGGGGCCACACATTAAAATGTGTAGCAAGTGGAAACATCTTTATTTATCCTGTTACACTCCCCCCTGCTGATTTCCACTTGCTTCCGCAAACAAGTCCATACCCCACAAAAAAATAACACTAGATCAACATCAGAGTGAAAACACTGATCACAGAATCAGGTACATAACATCATAAACCATAAACAGTAATAGAAAGAGAAAGAAGAAGAAACAAAATTATATAGTGTTCAAAATTTCATGAAATTGTCAATTGAATTCAGTGTAGACACTATTCCTCAAAAGAATTAAAGTGAAAAGAGGGTGGCCAATCCCCTAGGCACTCGTAGACAAACATGCCCATTACATGTTAGATAGACAATGACAATTCATACATTTGTAAACACAAGTTACTCGGCAAAGAGACTACACTCCCGTCTCAAATCAATACATTACACTTCCTTAAAGCATCCAATAAAAAATATAAACAATAATAGTAACATTAGCATTAGCCAATAGAACAAAATGTATACCACAGAAAAAAAACTAAATATTCATGTTTACCCCAGAACTTTTTGCTGGTTCATTAGCTCAATAAATCTTGTAACTGGTTTAAACAGCCTACCAGCTCTGGATCTCACACGACTTAATGAACGTTCAGGAGGAAAGTTATCAAAACTTATATTTGACACTGAATTATGTTTTGTAAGGCGACCACCAATAGCCTTTGTGGCACTCAAGGAATCAGGAGCAGCTATTTCAACTTGCTCTGCAATGGATTCTGGTACACTCTTGTCCAAACCCTCAACATCATCATAATCCTCGGTTCTCAGCTGGGTTGTATCAGAGCTGGTTATCGCAACCTGCTTTAATTCATTAGACTGAGCCGTATCCAAGGCTTGAATTGCCTCATGAACATCCGTAGTTTCCTCCACATCATCAATATTTGCATCATTCATACCATCAGAAGGTAGCTGTGACACCCACTCTTGTGTTCTGTAATTTGAAGCATCTTCAGGCACATCAGTAACCACAGAATCAACACTCTCAGAGTCACTCGGGTGGTTTTCAGTCGTATCTACTTCAAAGTCATCATCAGGAAGTGGAAGGAAGTTTACTGGCATTATAAGGTTACGATGTACAGTCTTCACAGCACCAGTCCGACTGTGCTGAATTCTGTAAGTATGACTGTCAGCATTAAGTCCAACAACGGTGTACACTGTATCCTCCCAAAGATCAGCAAGCTTCCGTTTCCCACGTGCTCCCTTGTTGGCAAGCAAAACTCTATCACCAACATCAATTGGTCCTCCCTTGACTCTCCTATTGTACAAGTTAACATGCCGCTTAAGCTGTTTTGTGGCAGATGCATGTGCAATGTTCATTGCCTCCTTCATATCTCTCCGCAGAGCCTGGATGTAATTGTCATAGTTCACAACATCAGGACTATCCAGAACAGCTTCAAATATAAGATCAATAGGCAGCCGTGGAATCCTTCCAAACATCAACAGGAAAGGGGCATACCCTGTGGTCTCATGGATGGTGCAATTATAAGCAAAAGTTAGAGTACTTGAGGCCATTTGTGCTTGGTCTTTGCTGGCAGAGAGCGTATCATATTGCCCAGTGTCCTGTTCGTCCTCTCACATGCTCCGTTACCCATTGGATGATAGGGAGTCGTTCTCGATTTTTGGACTCCAGCGGCATTCAACATCTCAGCAATCAGGGCACTCTCAAAGTTGGCTCCTCTATCAGAGTGAATACGCCCTGGGAAGCCATAAACACAAAAGTAGTTATTCCACAGTTGATGCGCTACTGCTTTTGCGGATTGATTTGGACACAAGAAAGCGTTAGCCATCTTTGTGAAGTGATCTGTGACAACAAGAACATCCAGGGACCGGTTGGCAGAGTCCTCCGCTGACCAAAAGTCTATGCAGACTAGTTCAAGGGGCTCTGTTGTAATGATGTTCTCCAATGGCGCACGACCCTCTGGTTCTGGTGTCTTGCTGATCACACATCGACGGCAGCACTTAACATACTCTATTACATCCTTCTCTAGGCCACACCAAAAGAACCTTTGCCGAGCAAGATATAGAGTCCGCTGCTGACC
Source organism: Misgurnus anguillicaudatus (assembly GCF_027580225.2). Taxonomy (NCBI): domain Eukaryota; kingdom Metazoa; phylum Chordata; class Actinopteri; order Cypriniformes; family Cobitidae; genus Misgurnus; species Misgurnus anguillicaudatus. Next base: position 53,642,263 of record NC_073355.2, read on the forward strand.
TTGATGTCCTGCTTGGTCATGAACACCTTTTAACACCACGGATCTCATTGCGTCAGGCACAACATACAGGTAGGTTTTCTTTTTGGTTACACCATTCTTTGAAACTCTGTACAACACACCATTCTTCATCAGAAGTTTTCCCCAGTGTTTCATGAATTTCAAGACAGTTGTTGGTTCAGTCATTCGTTCCCTCCTGTTAGGTCTCCGCCCTCTCTCAACAAAGCAAATGACTCTGCTCAAAACATTATCTTCCTGTTGTTTCTTAATCAGATACTCATGGGAGAGCATATCAACGTCTGATGATTCTGATGGCATTATTGCTTGAGGGAGGTGAGGCAGTAGTAAGGTATGTGATTTGATATTCTCATTGCTATGCCTACAAGAGTGCAGAACAGCTTCCACTTCCTGCTTTGACATAGTGCCAGGGATGGAGACTTTCACTGTATGGCAGGCATCAGCCAGTCCTCCAGTGTCAGGAGTACTGTCAAAGGGGTGAGTAGACCAGCGAAAGACATCTTGGATATGGTCTGTTTGCACAGCTTCAGCCTCTGCCAGCAATTTATTATAAGGAACTCTTGTCAGACGATGGAGTACACTAGGGTGTACAAAAGGCTCTCGGCTCAGAGCGTCAGCAACTACATTTTTTGGACCAGGCACGTACCTGATGTCAAACTGGTATGGCGCTAGTTTGGCAACCCATCTATGTTCACAAGCGTCCAATTTTGCTTTGGACAGAATATACGTTAATGGGTTGTTGCCTGTCCAGACAGTAAATTTCTGACCTCTGAGCCAATGATGGAATTTGTCACAGATAGCCCATTTCATGGCCAAAAACTCCAGTCTATGTGCAGGGTATCGTGACTGAGCATAGTTAAGTGATTTGCTTGCGAAAGCAACCGGCCTAGCAACTGTTCCACCAGCAGGAAGCTGAGACAAAACTGCCCCGAGTCCTTTACTCGACGCATCCACTGACAGCAGGAACGGCTCTTCAAAATTTGGATGTGACAAAATGACATTTTCAAGCAAGGCTTGCTTCAGCTGTTTAAAAGCTTGCCTACACTCCGCAGTCCAGTCTGAAGAAGACAACTCCCTTTTATATGTTCGACGCTTCCCCTTTCCACGTGGAGCCCTTGTTCCGGTAGTAAGACTGAACAATGGTTTGGCAATAGCCGAACACTCCTCAATAAACTGTTGGTAAAATACTACCATACCCAGAAAAGATCTTATTTTCTGCTGGCAGGGAATATTAGTGCCTTCAACCATCAGATCATCTTCAGTAACAGAAGCAATGGCTTGGACTTTCTCAGGATCAGTAGCAATGCCATCTGCACTGATGATGTGACCTAAAAATTTTACAGAACTCCGTAAGAGATGACATTTCTTTGGAGCAAGCTTGAGATTATGAGCCTTCAAACGCCGAAACACAACTTCCAGAAACTCCAACGCCAGCTCTTCAGTGGGTGCAAACACCAGGACATCATCCAGGTAACATAGTAGACTGTTGAAATTCTGATCTCCGAATATCGTCAACATCATTGGCATGAAAGTGGCCGGACTGTTACACAGCCCCTGCGGTAAACGGTTATATTCGTATAGCCCAAAAGGTGATGTAAACGCTGTGTACTTCTGGTCATCTTCATGGACTTCTACATTATAATAGCCAGACGTGAGGTCCATAGTTGAAAAATAAGCATTTCCACCCAACGCAGCAAGGGCATCAGCTTGATGGGGGACGGGATGGGCATCTTTGATTGTGCGAGCATTAATCCAACGAAAGTCTGTGCATATTCTCAAATCTCCTGACTTCTTCCAGACTAGGACAAGAGGTGATGCAAACTCACTACTAGATTTTCGTATGATCTCACGTTCTTCCATCTCATTCAGAGCCTGCCGAAGTTTGTCATATTGATTTGGAGCAAGATGTCGATACGGCAAACGAAATGGCTTGTCATCACTCAGGCGAATGCGATGAACAAAGCCTGTTGCTTTTCCACAGTCCAACTTGTGTTTGGAAAAGATAGAATGGTACTGAGAGACAAGATGAACAAGTTTCACTTTACAGTCCTCAGACACATCGCAAGATTCCACATCCAAGTCAGCCAAGCCCAGATCACGTAAGACTGCTATGCCATCAGCAGAGTCGGTCGGTCCAGATTCGACTGGTAATCTTAGAGCATCTGTTACACTCATTTCATCCTGTCTGTCAGTTAGAACATCAGCTGTTCTTTGGACATTTTGCTCCAAATCAAATGAGCAACCATCAGGTAAGTCAGCGGTGTCAAAATCCTGTAAAGCCATGCAAGGAAAAGCATCAGCAAGCGCAGAATTCCTTTTCAAAGTCACTGCTTTCTGAGAAGGATTTATAACTTTGAGTGGGACCCATCCATCTTTGCGTATCAAAGCTGCTGTTTTTCCAACCAGCACTGACCTTTGCCTTGATTTTACTCTACTGGGCTCCAAAATGACAGCACTGCCAGCTGAGATATCATGAGTGTTTTGCAGTTTGCCCCAAACCAAGTTTTCAGTCATGGGCTCGAGTGTCACAGCCTTTTTGATTTTTACAGTTCCCACTAAGTCAGGGATAGTATCATTTCTCCACTTCTCCACATTGGCTAGTAGGTCAAGTAATTTATTTTGTTCAGTTTTATCATACTCAGGATCAGATACACTTATCAGGAACTCTGCAGAACTTCTTAGCTGATGAATCAAATGTTTCAAAAGGTTACTGCCAAGAATGAGATCATCACTCTGGCCATCAACTACCAAAGTCGGAACAGTGACGTGACAGCCGTACACGCCCAAATCCAGCTCACACACTCCTAAAGGGTTTGTCCTGGTACCTCCACATCCAACCAGGACAACATCTGTTGGGGCAAATGAAAGGTCTGACAACACACCAGCACTCAGCAATTGTGGTAAGAACTTGGAGCTCATGGTGCAAGACATTGACCCGCTGTCGAGCATTGCTTTTGCCTTAACTTTTCCACCAACAATAACTGAAGTGTAAAAAAAGATCCTCGTATGGCTTAAGTTTCTGTGTATTTTGCATAATAACTGTACATTCGGAACGATACTCTTCACACACACTCATATAGAGAGATTCTAGATCACAATCCAACAATGATGGGGGATCATCATTTGGCCTTACACTCACCCCCTCCACATGCAGGCCTATTCGTTTCCCGTACGTGGAAGAGCATCCAATTCAGGCTTCCTATCAACAGCTGTGCAGGTTCTGGCTTTAGGACACTCCACACGTGAATGACCTGCTTTGTAACAAAGAAAACACAGATGATTTGCTCTGCAGTGAAAATGGGGGGTGTGGCCAACATCTCCACACACTTCACATGGTAGAGTAGGCCTCACTCTGCTTCTCTGTGACCTAAACGCATTACGCTCTCTACCGGACTGATTTCTTGATCGTTCTTGGTCCAAAACACGTTTGTAGCGAATTTGCGGGAGGAGGGAAATAACGTTATTTGAAACACTATGAACCTCCGACCGAAACACTACGGGGATTCCCAAGGGAATCTTAGATTTTAGCTCAAAAGGGAATATGTATAATTAACTGTAATTAATTATACAAGTTTATCAGGTTTTACCTGGCGTAGCAGAATTAATAATAACAATTAATTAATATGTTCGTCCACCGAAGACATATATCCATAATCGTATATTAACGTCTAAGAAATGTTAATTTCATGGCCTTTAAAATTAACCTTCTCACTGATATTCAGTGCTACTCGCAGCGTGTAGCTGGATCAAAAGACAGAGATAGTGACTTTACTTTCATGAGCATTGAACACAGAAACAATTCAATTGTGAAAATGCAAACCGGTTTATTAACTATAAAATGAAGTACATATAACGACTAACTAAACATACACACATACAATAACATAAAACATAGATGAAAAAGAAAAGATTGAAAAAGCTAGAGAGAGAGTAAAAGATTGGCAAAGCACTATTGCTTAACATCTGCACAAACCATCGGAAAATCTCAAAGTAGCGCCTTACTTTTCATAAGGGGTAAAGCTTAAACATCAGCGAGTAAAACAAGTTTATACTTGCATTTGGCTCTTTGTGTTGCGTTGCGAAGTTTCTTATGCTCGCGGTGCGAGCAAGGAGAGAGAGAGAGAATCCAGGTGTGTTCGTTTAAGATGGAAGTCTGTTAAGTTGTTTCGTAGGGCGGATTGGTCCGCGGGGTTTTCCGAACTCTAGCGCAAAGCCAGGAAAGACTGTCCCGAAGAGACAGGGCTCAGAGAAAAGATGATGAATCCGAGGGACTCTGGGTGAGTCTCAGCGAGTTTCCAAACTGCGCTGGCGGGTTACCTAAGTAACCGGGCGATTGAGCGCTCATGAGTGAACTAAGCCACTGACTGAGATACTGAGCGAATCAGCGATTGAGAGATTGAGCGAACTGAGCAATTGAGCAAAGATGGCTTGGGCGATAGGCCGTTCATTTGACCTTTCACACGCCCAGCCCATTTTGGGTGTATGGCCAATGTGTGAAGTGTTCGATCGCGCGGGGAAACAAGCCTTTGTTCTTTCAGACATCACATTTGCGTTTTTGCATAATGATAAAAGTTTGTTTCCATAACTCTTCAAATCGATATTAAATGACATTGATGCGGCTTATGGTAATATGATAAATAGAAATGATTGGAAAAAAAAGTAGTTTAATTTGATACTAGACAAGACATGGGTTTAAGATCACGTTGAATAATAATTTCATACCTAAGATATGAACCATGCTACAGTGAACAAAATCAAACTAAAGTGTTAACACACAGTTACATCACACAAACATGATCATGCAGTAAAGGGATATAACATATATATACATTTAAACAGCTCATTGTGATTTTTAAATGTGGTTTCATCACAGACATATAGTCTGTGCCCCCAGCTGTGTCTCTGGCGATCGTCGAACGAACGGCTCTCAGGTTTCTCAGGTGGGATTCCTTTGAAGACTGCATTTGTTTTAATTGTCGCCCACTTTACAGCCTTGATAGGTGGTAGATATCTGGGTGATTGTGTTATCAGGACACGGGGTTATCTAAAGTCACAATTTTAGGGCTGTTTACGATCCAGACGCCAAATGGCCTCAATCTGACTCCGAGCCATTTGCTACATATCCCCCCTTCATGGCCACCAGGGTCTTGAGAGACTTTGGTGGGCGATGGTTCAATAGGCGATGGTTGGACAGGTCATTTGGGTCTGGATGGCAGGTGTATCTTAATTTTCTGCAGCGCTTCGGCGTGCCTGCAGAGGGGTGATTTCGATGAGGTTGGGCTCTTGCTTCCCACGGTTCCGCTTGAAGGCTTGAGGGACGGCAGCTGTGCACTTGTTCGCTGTTTCCTGCATCCCGCTGACTCTTCGGTACAGGATGAAAGTGAGGCCAAGAGTAAGGGCGTATCCTACTCCTGTGGAGAGGCACAGTACTGTGTCAGTGGCGGTCCAGGCTCGGAAAACAGGGAGGCTGTGCATAGCTGGCATGCGAGCAAGTGCCTGGAGGGCAGTGTCAATGGGTGTGACATCAATTAGTTGGGTCCCCCCTTCTGCAATCCTCATCTCCAGTTCAGGGTCTAAAGTGAAGTTGTGGTCCCTGAAAAAAGTTGAAATTTCCAGTTCGGTGTGGTACTCCTCACTGGGAAGGTGATAGAGTGCGAGTTCATCGATGTGAAGAATCGCATCTTTTGGAACTTGAATCCACATCGTCTGGTTTGGTAGACTGATGCGGGTGGCTGTGTCGTGTTGGTCGTAGGTCAAAGTGGCCGTGCTGGCTGGGGTGTTGACCAGCCATTGGTCACCTACGATTTCAGCTTGGGTGTTAGTGACCTCTGCTCGTGGTTTAGCTGAGGCAGGACAACGAGAGTCAATCTTCATGGGCCGCAGCCCACAGATGCCGTCAGTGTTGTCCTGAAGGAAAGGTTTGCTGGGGCAGAGATAATTAATGTCTTTAGTGAGGCTGCACATGTGCAGGTTTGGTGCAAGGTACAGCTGTTCATTGCTGTCATGGTAAGCCACCACAGTGGGGGTGCGTATTCTGATGTGGGTGTTTCCCTGCCAGAAGCCAACATTGACAATGTCTTTGAGTCTGTAGATGTTGTGTGACTCGATGATTGGCAGGTTTATCAGAAAACCAAGTTCGCCTTGTTCAGGGGCTATGCTTAGTGGAATTGCGCTACCTAGGGAGTAGGCCAGATGTGCCTGCAGGGTGTTTGTTGGGCCTGCAGTGGCAGAGGATAAAATGGTCTGTACCAGGCTTAGGGGTACCAGGCAGGGTGGAATGGCTGCTGCGGCAGCTCCGAGTAGGGCTCCCAGGAACCGCTTGGGACGCTTGGTTTGTCCGCCAAGACCTGCCTGTGTGACAGTCACCTTCTGAAGTTGGTACAGCATGTGTTTGATGTCAGCCTCTGCGTGAATCATAGCGTTCTGCGCCCATCGTTCTCCTGCCCAACTGGTTTCTGGTGCTGATGCTGTGTAGTGTGCTCTGTAGACATCACGGGGGTTGAGTCGGACATAGACTTTTTGGCTATGTGTTCTGCAGTTCGTGATCAGGAGTCCAGGTTGCTCTTTAAGGACGATGCCTGAGACGGGACCTGGCGACACGATTTCAGGTTGCGGCCACCCCCCCTGTAGGCTGATGTACAGAACAGTGATCCACAGCAGCATCCTGGTGACAGAGAGGGAGAGAGAGAAAGAACAATAGGCGAGCACTACAGGTCCTTGTTTGGTCAGGACAGTTCTCTTTCTTTTCATTGGCGGCTGTTCCCTAGGTGGCAGAGTTCTAGTGATGAGGCAGTGTGGAGAAGTTTGGTTCGTCCCCCCTTTACTATCATGCCATAATGTTGAGTGTCTCTTGACTTGGTTCTGGTGGACCCATCTGGAAATTGGTTCCTTCTGACTCCTGCCCATCTTGATCTGGTATGCAATGGGGGAGAGTTTGTCTACAATCTCATGAGGTCCTGTCCAGTGTGGCAGAAATTTCTTTGACAGCAGTCGGTGAGCTGTCTGAATTGGCGGGGCGAAACTGTAGTACCAGATATTGGTCGTTCGAAAAGCGAAGGTTGTTCCCGGATGAAGTTCATCCAGATACTGGTGAGTGGTGTCATTGGGTGCTGGAAAGCATTCTGCCAACTTTGTGAATTGGCAGATGACCGTGAGAAAGTGTTTATTGCCCCTCGTTGGCCTGGGTAATGGTCCAACCCAGTCTATCTGGAGGTCTGACACTGGAAAGTTGACACCTCTTTTTTGAAGTGGTGCTCCATGGTTTGGCTTAGCCGGTTGGAACTGGCAGCAAACCAGACATTCCTTGATGTGTTCTGCTACATCGTGCTGTATTCCAGGCCAGTATGCCACCTGTTTCGGTGTTTCATATGTGGCTTTTGTGCGGTGGTGTGCGGCACATGCTGTGTCATCCGCATACATTAGTATGACCCCCCTATGGGCCTGAGGAACCACAAGCGCAGGTGTAGTGCGGTCATCAGGGACATACCAGAGGATGTTGTGTTGTATGCGCAGCAGGTGCCTGATATCGGTGAGGCGTTTGAGGGTTGGAGCAGCAGACAGGTCAGAGTTTGTGATAGGGTAGGTGGAGGGGTCTAAGAGGTGGTTTAACATAGCTTGGATAGCGATGTTAGAGGCTTGTAATTTCTGATGATCTGCATCATCCTGCATGGCATCTGCATCTTTTAAATTTTGTTGCACTTGTGCCTCAAATCCTGGGTATGGTTCTGAGTCTTTGGCTGGATGCAGAGTGCAGAGCAGTGAACTTTTGGAGTTTAGGTCTGAGACGAAGTTCCCGTGGCTGGCTGGGGGGTCGTCCATGACCTGTGTGACCTGGCAGTTTACCTCAGATGATCTGGCTGATTTAAAGGGTAAAGGTTCTCGCACTTGAGCCCAAATTTTTAACTGTTTAAAATCCATTAAGGGTTCAAAGCGGTCTAGCAGGTCTTTGCCAATGAGGAGAGGGTATGAGTCCATTGGTGAGATGTACACAGGGTGTATGATGCTCATAGGACCGACTGTCAGGTGGATGGGAATCACCTGCTGCAGTTGAACTTCAGTCTGGCTGTAAGACTGCACATTCAGCATACACCTTTGGGGTTTAAGGGTCAAATTTTGGGCCTTAGCTCTGTTTTGGAGTCTGGTGAAAAACTGAGATGACATCAGCGTTAGGTCAGCTCCGGTGTCGACGAGGGCTTCTAGTTCAACCTCATTTTCCAAGGTGATGGATAGATATAGCTTTTTAGCTTCTCCTCTTTCGATCAGGTTTCCCAGAAGGCTTGGTACTGGGGCTGTTGTATTAATGGGAAGGCAGTCAAGGCTGGTTTCCTGTGACTCTGTAGGGAAAGAGACACTTAACACAGCACTCTCTGGTACTTGCAGGCATTGGTTGGTTGGTGTTTGAGATATTGTTTGTATGCCAAAGTCTTTGAATAAGGAGTCGGTTTGTCTTCGTGGTCCTCCTTGTGGGGCCTCTTTTGGATTAAGTCCTTCAATATTCTCAGAATCTCTGCTGTCTCAGACGTGTCTGTGTCACACTGTTTCGGGGGTAGCTCAGACTTAGATTTGCTCTGTGTGTATCGAGACTGATCTCTCTGTTGACTGTTACCAGTATTTGATCTGCCAGGTGCAGGACGGTTACCTCTAGGTCGTCGGCCAGGTTCCCACGAGCCGCCACCCTTCTGGTTGTCTGATGAGTTTGGCCGGCTCCATGACCTCTCGGCGCGTCCCATTTGGTGCTTGGGACGAGCCCCTTCATGGCCGTACCATTCCTGGCTGGCTGTAAAGTCTCTTGACCCTCTTGGCCCTCTGTTGAAAGGTCTTTCACTGTGGCGTTGTCGTGCGCCCTCCAGTGGTAGTTCAGGGTACAGTTCAGAGACAGGGAGAATGACAGGGTTTTTAACAGTCTTTTCAGAGGCCGCTCTTTGTTTACCGTAAGCTTTCTGGGCCAAGTCCCGCAGCTGCCTGGTTGTCATCGTGCGAGGGCAGGCCATAACCCCTAAGTGTTGGCTTACTGTGAAGTGAAGGTTTCGCAGGAAGAGGGTCCTGAAGTTAAAGTCCTCCTCCATTCCTGGCTCATTCCGTGAGCCAAAGTAAGCTCGCCTGAGTCTGTTGTAATAGGCCTGTGGAGTTTCGTTTCGGCTCTGTTTGAGGTCCATCGCTGTAACAAGTCCTTGTTCTGCCTCTGGATCCGAAAACTCTTCTATTAAAGCCTTTTGCAGCTGCTCGTAATCCATCTTGACGTTTTCTGGCTGCCGGTCAAGGAAACTCCTCACCTCACGACTGGAAGTAACCCGTAGCAGATACAGTTTGTCTCTTGTGGTTACATTTGGCAGTGTTTGCAAATAAAAGTCAATGTTCTGCAGGTAAGAGTGGATATCATGGCCACCTGCAGACTCTGGGGTAAATGTTGGGATATTTCTAGCCAGCTTGTCGAGGTCTTTGGGTGCCACGCCGGGCATGTCTGCAGGTGACCTCAGGAAATTCGTCTGTCCCCACCCCCCTATGGCAGTGAGAGGTTCTGGGATGCTGGCTGATGTCTTTAACAGTGGGCTCCCGCCCCCCTTTTCAACAGAAAAGCTTTGGTGGCGGGGTGCAGGCTCACTGGTTGAATGAAAGGGAAAGGTTGCTTTTTCCCTTACTTGTTCAGCTTGCAGTTTATATGCGTAAATGAGTTCTCTTTGGGCGGAGTCAAGGTCGTCCCTAGCCTGGTCTCGTTGCTGAGCCAGAGCTCGACCTTCATCTCGAGCCGCTCGCAGGTGATTCTCACAGGCCTTCAGCTTGGCATCACGTTCCTTCAGTTCTGCCTTTGCTCTCACCAGAAGATGTTCAGCCTGCTGGAGCTTTCCAGACAGCTCTTCTCTGGCTGTCTTTTCCTGTTGCTCCTTGTGCTCTGTGTCTGTGCGGAGTTTTGACAAGGCCTCTTGGAGTTGTCCAATCTCGTCCTTTAGCCTGCAGTGCTCCTCCTCCGTTGATGGTTGTTGGTCCTCTAATCCCTGTGTCAGCTGATCTAGACGATTCTGCGCGTCCTCCTAATTCCTCCGTGCCACTGCCGCTTGGAGCTGTAGAGCTGCTGCATCCTGTTCCAGTTGGGCGATGTTCCTTTCGCCCAGTTTAAGCTGGATGATGAGGTTGTGAGCGATGGCACCTGTGATCTTGGCTATATCCTTGTGACTGTAGCTCCTCATTGGGTCGTGGGCTATGAACTTGTCCAGGGTGCCGTCGAGTTGCTCTCTTTCCAAGTGTTGCAGTTCATTGGCGAGGTTGGGCAGGAGTTCAGATGTCACAGCGCTGAGCCAGGCCTCTAGCTGGTCCCAGTGGTTGACAGGGCTTGGTAATCTGGACATGTTGACACACTGGTAGAAGAGAAAACACAAAGAGCCAATGCGAGTCCGCACAGTTCAGCGAGCTACGGCAATAAAATATATACACGTGGGCTATGAGCTTATTATCAGGGCCTTTCTCCGGCGGCACAGATAATCAGTGTGGGGAAATAAGGGAAAAATTGTAGTAATTTGTCGCTTTGTTAAAACCTATAGGTCGCCTTGGACATTTGGTTATTCGAGCGTATTACTAATGAATTCTCCTAATGGTTTGTGCAGTTTTGCTCTTTCAGCCCAAAATAAAATGAATCAAAATAATTAAAATTAATTAATTATAATGATAAAAATAAAATAAAACATAAAGCAAGGTTGCTGGAAATGAAATGAAACGGGAAAGGGAAAAGAGAGAAAAAAATAATAAAAATAATAATAGAAAAAAATAATAATAATAAAATAAAACTGAAAATGGGAATTGAGACAGCCAACAGACGAAGTCCTAAGGCTGGGAAAATGAAGAGGATAGGAGGTGGAAAAAGGGGTTTCCTGTTTCAGCTTAGCAGGTTCTCTACCCTAAATTTGATGACAGGGCCTTACAGGGAGAGGGCACTATGGAGTCATGCGAGTTAGGGGAGTGGCTTAGCTAGATTGGCTGGGCTAGACCCAACCTGATAGGGATCTGGTGCCTCTAGTGGCTACAGAGGGGAGAAAAGTGCATCTCTTTTACACCAACACTCGTTGACTATTTAAGGAAACCCAGGGTGGAACACAGAGACAAGGCGCTTCCCTGAGCACGCAGCCAAGAGTGCCGGGCCTTCTGCCCTCCCCACCTCGACCGCTCAACAGTCACACCCTTCACACCGCCGGGCCGCACTCAAAGGTGTCACCCACCAACTGGCACTGCCGCTAGGGCTTTTGTGTGTCAGCTGGCAAGGTTAGCGATTGGAGTGCCCGGTGGCAGAGGTTGCACTTTGTCTTGCTGCCTAAGGTGCTAAAGGAGGGAGCTACCGCAGCACCCCGACTGTACACACTCGAGTCAGTTCAGCAGGACCGGTCTCTTGTAGAACTCACCGCTGGCGAAGCCTCTGATTCATCTATCAAGTGTTAGCTTTCAAGAGATGCACAGGGGCTTATCCTATTGCACCAGTTAAAACATAAATGAATTCACTGAGAATGGGACTTATGGGGCTGAATTCTATTCACAGTAAAGAATTGATTCAATTAAAATTTAAAATAAACCAAACTGCATTGAATTTAAATTTAAACTTAATTAAAAATACAATCTCTACAATAGAAAAGAGAACAGGAGAGTAAGGAGTGAGAGAGACCAGCAAAAAATGAAATAAAATAAACATAAAATAAATAAAAATAAAATAAAAATTAAATAAAGAAATAATAAATTAATAAGCCACAGCAATATTAATTATTATTTATAATTTAAGACCATAACATTCAATATGTAGGAAATAAAACTACAAAGTAGTAGAATAACCTAGTTATTGAAGTAAGGTCAAAAATCCAAGTTTGACTCCTGTCATACACTCCCAAAAGAGTTTATGAGAGGACCAAACGAGCTTTCCCCACTGGATGGCGATATTTCGCCCAACAAACAAAGAAAGCGGAAGTCAGACGTAGAGTAATGGAGAAGAAGAAGTGTTAGACACTCAAGACTGACATCTAGTGTTATAACTAGGTAGTACGCTTTAAACTGACAAAGATTCGCTTCTATACAGTAATTACATCGGCGGCCGCTGCGTTGCTAAGACGACGGATGTAATTCGCTCGTGTTCAGCCGGTGCCTCTTTTGGCTTACGTTACCGGGATACGAAATAAACAAGAGTCCAATGTGCTTTATCATACGTTGTGACTATAAATACTTGATCAAGTTTTCATCTCCTTTAAAATTAAAAAGTCTTACCCTCAGTGCTTACAATTTTAAAAATCCACGTACGTGAATAAAAATGGAAACATACAAATAGACAGCTTCTCTAATTGTAATAATTTCCTGGAGATTTAACAAAAAGGCCTTATCAGATGGGAGTACTCACTCGACCACCGCTTCGCTCTAAATAAAGGAATTCTACTCTTTATTAGGCGGAATCAGACGGTAATGCAGCGTATCAAAGGGTTATACGGTTACCTTAAAGACTGCAGTTAACTATACATAACAGGGGCGCGAGTCTGTTACGTCCTGAAAATGATACAGGAAAATACATTTTCATTCATACAAAGAAAGAACGAAATCAGTTATAGCTGATAGTTCTTTTTCATTCACACAATGCAAAAACACATTTGATTTGTAACTGGTTTGCTCAGAAAATAATGTTTAAATCTGCCCGCGCGTTCTCCACCATTATATGTAGCGAATTTGCGGGAGGAGGGAAATAACGTTATTTGAAACACTATGAACCTCCGACCGAAACACTACGGGGATTCCCAAGGGAATCTTAGATTTTAGCTCAAAAGGGAATATGTATAATTAACTGTAATTAATTATACAAGTTTATCAGGTTTTACCTGGCGTAGCAGAATTAATAATAACAATTAATTAATATGTTCGTCCACCGAAGACATATATCCATAATCGTATATTAACGTCTAAGAAATGTTAATTTCATGGCCTTTAAAATTAACCTTCTCACTGATATTCAGTGCTACTCGCAGCGTGTAGCTGGATCAAAAGACAGAGATAGTGACTTTACTTTCATGAGCATTGAACACAGAAACAATTCAATTGTGAAAATGCAAACCGGTTTATTAACTATAAAATGAAGTACATATAACGACTAACTAAACATACACACATACAATAACATAAAACATAGATGAGAAAGAAAAGATTGAAAAAGCTAGAGAGAGAGAGTAAAAGATTGGCAAAGCACTATTGCTTAACATCTGCACAAACCATCGGAAAATCTCTAAGTAGCGCCTTAATTTTATAAGGGGTAAAGCTTAAACATCAGCAAGTAAAACAAGTTTATACTTGCATTTGGCTCTTTGTGTTGCGTTGCGAAGTTTCTTATGCTCGCGGTGCGAGCAAGGAGAGAGAGGGAGAATCCAGGTGTGTTCGTTTAAGATGGAAGTCCGTTAAGTTGTTTCGTAGGGCGGATTGGTCCGCTGGGTTTTCCGAACTCTAGCGCAAAGCCAGGAAAGACTGTCCCGAAGAGACAGGGCTCAGAGAAAAGATGATGAATCCGAGGGACTCTGGGTGAGTCTCAGCGAGTTTCCAAACTGCGCTGGCGGGTTACCTAAGTAACCGGGCGATTGAGCGCTCATGAGTGAACTAAGCCACTGACTGAGATACTGAGCGAATCAGCGATTGAGAGATTGAGCGAACTGAGCAATTGAGCAAAGATGGCTTGGGCGATAGGCCGTTTTGACCTTTCACACGCCCAGCCCATTTTGGGTGTATGGCCAATGTGTGAAGTGTTCGATCGCGCGGGGAAACAAGCCTTTGTTCTTTCAGACATCACATTTGCGTTTTTGCATAATGATAAAAGTTTGTTTCCATAACTCTTCAAATCGATATTAAATGACATTGATGCGGCTTATGGTAATATGATAAATAGAAATGATTGGGAAATAAAGAGTAGATTAATTTGATACTAGACAAGACATGGGTTTAAGATCACGTTGAATAATAATTTCATACCTAAGATATGAACCATGCTACAGTGAACAAAATCAAACTAAAGTGTTAACACACAGTTACATCACACAAACATGATCATGCAGTAAAGGGATATAACATATATATACATTTAAACAGCTCATTGTGATTTTTAAATGTGGTTTCATCACAGACATATAGTCTGTGCCCCCAGCTGTGTCTCTGGCGATCGTCGAACGAACGGCTCTCAGGTTTCTCTGGTGGGATTCCTTTGAAGACTGCATTTGTTTTAATTGTCGCCCACTTTACAGCCTTGATAGGTGGTAGATATCTGGGTGATTGTGTTATCAGGACACAGGGTTATCTAAAGTCACAATTTTAGGGCTGTTTACGATCCAGACGCCAAATGGCCTCAATCTGACTCCGAGCCATTTGCTACACGTTCTAGCATTGCTAAGATTCGTTCCATAGGTTCAACATGCTCATTAGTTGGAGTTTGGTATTGAGCAGACTCAGGTTTAACACTTGTCTTAACCTTTGTTTCTGTAGGCTGAACAGCGACTTCCTGTTTCAGAAAAGGAATGGCTGGGGGTGCTTTAAGCACAGAGCTACATCGCTTCTCCCTACGATACTCTTCCAAGCGTGCATGGACATCTGCTGCGCTCCACTCTTCCAATGGTCTGCACTTGAAAATTAATGAAAGCTCAGGATTCGGACAATGTCTGATAAACATTACAGTGAGTTCATGGGACAGATCATCAGTCTTTTTATTTTGTCTCTTTAAGCAGTCTTCGGCCATGTCCATGGCTCTATTTAGCCTCAGCCAATAATCAAAGAGGTCCTCACCAGCGTGCGGGAGAGTGCCATAAAAATCAGCTAATGGCATGCTAGAAAAAGCTGTGTCACTGAAGTGTTGCTTAAGCAAATCAAAAATAGGACTTGGACTTTTGGACAATTCAATAGAGGGGTTACTGCGCAAGCCCACCCTTACAACTTCCCGTGCCCGCCCCATAAGCCTACTCATGACTTCGTCAGCTTGTTCTTCGACTGGTGTCCCTGTTTTGCGTAAATATGACTGCACTATGGCTACCCACTCATGTATTGTGTATGGATCAGCCCGATCACCCCTGAAACAAACAGGTTCTTTGATTTCAGATTTTAGAACTCTGTTCAAGACAGATGAGTCTGCAGAACTACACATTTTAGACTCTAAACAGGAAGCAATGCTCTCCCCAATTGAACGTCCCATTCGTTCTGCCATCCCCACCATTAATTCCATTGAATCATCCCCTCTCAGATTTGGTTGTTTCAGTTCACCTTCACTAAACTGAGGTGGTGGAGGATTTGAATTAACATTTACATTTTCAATAGCCTCTAAGGCGGACATTGGAGTCGATGTGACAGGAGTATAATCAAATCTACCTCTCCCAACTGATGGCATGGGAGAAAACATGACGATGCCTCTACCTCTACCCAAACTATTCTCAGACTCCATACTCAATGTTGACAATATCAATGAACAAAACAAATAAAAATATTATCCAAATGAGAAAGAAAGAGAAAAAGAATCTTTCCCCTTATGTAGATATATATGAAAATTTGAATCAGAACTTCAGAAAAACACTCTCAGGAGAAAAAAATAGAAAAAATAAATAAAATAAATCTGCAGTACTCAAAATGTTCAAAATGTATAGTCCAAAGTTCAATGAAAAGTATTTGTTCAGCTTTCAGTCTTCTCCACAATAAAGTTATTGTAGATTAATTAAACCCCAGTCATCAAAACATATAAATATTAGGGCTGTCAATAGATTAAAAAAATTAATCTAGATTAATCGCATGATTTCATGAGTTAACTGCGATTAATCGCAAATTAATCGCACATTTTTATCCATTCTAAATTTACCCTAATTTAACACTTTTCAGGTTTTTAATATTCTAATCATATATACATATATAGATGCTTTATGCAAATGTATGTTAACAACAGACTGTTTACATTTTAACAGAATCACCAGCCATTGTTTTGTATATGAATTTTCCTTTCAGAAGATTTTTCTTTCTCCATTTTTGTTTGCTGCTGCATCATTTGTGACCTGTGCTGGCAAGTTGAGTCGGAATTAGCAAATTTTAAAAAAATAGTTGTTCATATTTTGACATTCTCTATTAAAACATACAACCCCAAAACAGAAAAAGTTGGGACACAGTAGAAATTGTGAGTAAAAAAGGAATGGACTAATTTACAAATCTCATAAACTTGTGTTTTATTCACAGTAGAATGTGGATAACATATCAAATGTTGAGGGTAAGATGTTTTGGGATGTAGTGCCAAGTGTTGGCTCATTTGTGATTTCGTGGGAGCTACACATTCCAGGGGGGGTTGGGACAGGTAGCAATGGGAGGCCAGGAGATGTAGATGTACATATAAGGAACAGTTGAAAGACCAATTTGCAACTTATTAGGTCAATTGGCAACATGATTGGGTATAAAAAGAGCCTCTCAGAGTGGCAGTGTCTCTCAGAGGTCAAGATGGGCAGAGAATCACCAATTCCCCAAATGCTGCAGCGAAAAATAGTTTTCTGAATTTCCCAGAGAAAAATTGCAATGAGATTGAAGTTATCATCATCTACAGTGCATAATATCATTCAAAGATTCAGAGAATCTGGAACGATCTCTGTGTGTAAGGGTCAAGACCGGAAAACCATACCGGATGCCCGTGATCTTCGGGCTCTTAGACAGCACTGCATCACATACAGGAATGCTACTGTAATGGAAATCACAACATGGGCTCTGGAATACTTCCAGAAAACATTGTCAGTGAACACAATCCACCGTGTCATTCGCTGTTGCCAGCTAAAACTCTATAGGTCAAAAAAGAAGCCATATCTAAACATGATCCAGAAGCACAGGTGTTTTCCCTGGGCAAGGCTCATTTAAAATGGACTTAGGCAAAGTGGAAAACTGTTCTGTGGTCCAACGAATCAAAATTTGAAGTTCTTTTTGAAAAACTGGGATGCCATTTCATCTGGACTAAAGAGGACAATGACAACCCAAGTTGTTATTAGCTCTCAGTTCAGAAACCTCCATCACTGATGGTTTGGGGTTGCATGAGTACGTGTGGCATGGGCAGCTTACACATCTGGAAAGGCACCATCAATGCTGAAAGGTTTATCCAAGTTCTAGATACATATGATCCCATTCAGACGTCGTCTCTTTCAGGGAAGACCTTGCATTTTCCAACATGACAAATGCCAGACCACATACTGCATCAATTACAACATCAAGACTGCGTAGAAGAAGGATCTGAATACTGAAATGGCCAGCCTGCAGTCTAGATCTTTCACCCACAGAAAACATTTGGTGCATCATAAAGCAGAAGATGCGACAAAGAAGACCTAAGACCGTTGAGCAACTAGAAGCCTGTTTTAGACAAGAATGGGACAACATTCCTATTCCTAAACATTGGTCCTCCTCCAGCTGTTCCTTGTATGTACATTTAACTTTTATGGCTTCTTATTGCTACCTGTCCCAACTTTTTTTGGAATGTGTAGCTCTCATGAAATCCAAAATGAGCCAATATTTGGCATGACATTTCAAAATATCTCACTTTCAACATTTGATATGTTATCTATATTCTACTGTGAATAAAATATAAGTTTATGAGATTTGTAAATTATTCCATTCCTTTTTTACTCACAATTTCTACTGTGTCCCAACTTTTTCTGTTTTGGGGTTGTAGAACAATGCATGATTTGTTGAAATATAACAAAATATGACAGAACTACACGTGTTTGAAGTTGAAAGAGTCAAATTACCACAAACATTTCCACATCCATACATTATATTACCACATCAATACCTTAAAATCACTGGTAAAACTAATAGATTTAGCACACACAAAGCAAAAACATCATCAATGTATGTTCAACTTTTTTTCCTTTTGTTTGATTGACATTGAGACAGACTGCTTAAAATCTAAGTGAACTAATATAATGTTATACATCAGATAGTTTTACCCAACAGTTAACCAAACATTTACTTAAAACATAATAGATTATAGAGCCTACCTGCGTGAATTCTTATCAAAACAGATATTTGTAAAACTGTAATTTTGTGTAGATGTCTATATATCCGGGTCGCGCACTCGCGCGTCTGTGTGCACGCGCTTCAGATATCAGTCAGTCAGCGTGAGGGGATCGCTTTTGAGTCTTGTCGCTCTTAATAACTCTTTAACATTAATCAGGTACCGAACTTTATCTCTCTTAATGACTCTTTTAACATCAAGCAAGTCCTGCAGTCTATTTTCTAAGTCATGCATAAAAGCGAAACCAAAATGAATTGAGACGCATCTTTGTATTAGATTAAGCATTAGGAGGACGGGAAGGTTACACCTCTCAGACGTATAAATAAAGATCATATCAGATGTCCAACGAGCATTTAGAGCATTGGATTTGGTAGACAATTTGCTTAATGTTCTTATTTCTATGAAAACCTTTTACTAATTTAGAGAGAGTCACATTTGTCTGCGTCTCTGTTCATTCAACTATGGGCTGGACCAAGGGTCAAACAGAAATTGCGCGTTGCGTTAATCTCCGTTAATAAAATTAGTGGCGTTAAAATGAATTTGCGTTAACGCGTTATTAACGCGTTAATTTTGACAGCCCTAATAAATATATGAAGAGTTTGGTTCCAAAACGCAATAAACGCCATTTTTGAAAAAAATGAGTTACTGCCAAAATCAGCATTATATCAGGTCAGTAGTTAAAAGTCAATTCTTAATTTTACGCAAAATCCAATATCCGCCGTGTTATTCTGTCATCTTTTCTCCCTTTTTTCCCAAAATGCGACAAACGCCACTCCCCCTTTTTTACAGAACGCAATAACTCCATTTCTGATATTACAGCCCACCGTTCACGCAATGTAAACAAACAATGGCGGACGCGCTGAGTACACGGAGTCCTGGTTTTCCTCATCTACTTTGTACTACGTGATCAACAAACAAAACAAAATAATACTTTAATTGCATCGCTAAACCTGTGATGGTTTTCTGTGATGGGAAAGAAACGTAAGCCATCAGCATCTAATATTTTCCCTGAGAGGCACTCGGGAGACGGGTGCTTGTTCTCCCGACAGCAAGCTTCTCATGCTAACACATTGACCCCAGAGGATCTTATGAAAAACTTTCCATTATTTTACTCAAAGTCAACGAAAATCGAGCAGGACCAAAAACATTTTACAGCTGATCTCTGTGAAAGACGTTAAGCGAAGACGTCAAGTAACCGCAATGACAGGGTTCTTAATATGACAAAGTAAGTGTTTTGATTAATAACATTAATGTTTATATTTTTAATTAGTGTGTACAACTAGTCAACTAAATGAATATAACATGGCAAAGATGAATGCACATTTATATAGGCTATTGATTCAATAGATTTATAGCATTTTGAATAAAAACTTGTCATGGATTTATTGCATTTTGTGGAAAAAATAATCCGTTTTTATAATAAATCTTTGAAAATCAACTTATGGATTTGAATTTTTTATGTTTTTATAACCTAAAGATGCTGTGTGAAAGTTTGTAACAGAAAATAGTTGTTTTCATCTTGTCACTTTCTTGGTATAGAAAACACGTTTTTATCAAAATTTGTCAAAATGGATTTATTGCGTTTTGGAACCAAACTCTTCATATATATATATACTCTTTTTTTTTTGTGAAGGAAAAAAAATACTTCAAAGTTCAGTTTTAAATGGCAATCGTTGTAAAATATATCATTGCTGCTTTCAAATGGATACCACAATACCAGAACTTTGCTCCTCTCAATGGTGAAACATGTTCCTTTACTCCCCCTTGTGGGCAGAAACGGTATTGCGCTTAACAGCGCCGACGCGAAAACTCGTCACCCACGGCACAAACTCCTCTGGAAATCTCTGATCAGTCGTTTCGGCAGGATGCTTCCAGAGTCACGGTCACGGCACCATTGTAACAGTGTTGTATCTGCGTTGTGTGTAAATCAGGATGGACACCAATTCACGCTTGAAGACAGTATTTTATTCTGTTGATAACATATGAACAGTGTGATCAGATTCACAAATCACCCTTGTGTGTTCGCAGCCATTCTCTCTCGTGGCTGGCGTGAATCTAAAATTTATTAACATTTATATTAACACTTTTACAACACAATTGAGAAATATGTACCTGTTGATAACATATGAACAGTGTGATCAGATTCACAAATCACCCTTGTGTGTTCTAAAATAAAGTAAACAACTTTGATGTTACCACAAAGATGATGTATCATAAACACAATTCAGACATACATTTAAACACATAAATTTACATCCATAAGATGGTTATGCAATTATTCAGAACAATTCTTATCACAGAGCACTCACTCACCACAGCCATTCTCTGGCCCTGTCCCAAATGGCGCACTTCATGTGGACTTTCGGTCTCGTGGCCTTAAATTGCGCGTGCTTGCTTAGTCCACGAGTCCGTAGGGTGTCCCATCTGTCATTTTTGCGCTTCGAAGTGTGCTCATCAGCGCCTCCTTTGCACCCTTGATGCGGTCTTCAGCGAAGCCCGCACTGCAGCAGGCTTCGCGCACTTTGCCAACCCAGAAGTCCTTGCGAACGACCAATCATACGACGGATGGGAGGAGTTGACGCTGATGAGCAAGCAAGCATGTCAGAGCAGAAAATATTTAAGTGTAAGTAACATGTACAGTTTGTAACTGTAACGTAACACATCAATAACCCTATTTCATCGTTTGTACAATTGAGTGTTACACTGTATTAGAATGCACGCTGAATAATACGAGAGCATTACAGTTGTATAAAGATATACAAGCAATAAATGAGCATAAAATTAACATTTCAACGTGCCAAAAAATCGTACAAACACTCACACATTGTCATTGTTTAATTTGTAGGATTATAAGTTCAAATGTAACAGTGAAGGCTTTAAACTGTAATATGTGATGATGTGTGTGCTTAATGGTATGCTGGCATAAATCTCTTAAAATAGGAATTGTACAGAATGTAAAAATAATTTTTTGTTACATAAAGTGACAAGAAATGTTTCTATTCTACTCAAGGGACAGATGATATGACATTTCTGTTTATTCGGCTGCGTATGGAGAAGGATAAGGTGTTCACAGGGATGAGGAATTCATCTGCTCAAGGGTTTGAGTAAGTGTAGAATGTTCTCTTTGCTTTTGAAATTAAGATACTGAACTGCTTATATTCATCGATGTTCTGTCTGTTAGGGAGATCGTTAAGGACATGGGCCTGCAAGGGCGACTCACTCCACAGCAAGCTAAAAAAAAATGGGAAAACCTTAAAAGAAAATTCAAAGTATTTTAAATACACTCCATACAAATAGCATTCTATTATACATTTTACACCAAATAATCCAGTGCAGGCTGTAATTCATACAACTGTATATATGTTAATTTGTTTATAATACTGTTGTAGGATTTGTGCCTGCCCAAGACAGGATCTGGAACCGAAGAAGGGGAGGTGACTGCAGCATCATGGCCTTTTTTTGAGGCCATGCATGAAGCTATTGGCCAAAGACCAAGTGTAATGCCTGTGGCTACCTTTTCTTCTGGTCCCAGTGCACAGATTTCACCAGCAGTCATGTCAGGTCCCTCTGGTGCCGTAGCGGCCGATGATGTGCACCCTGCCTGTAGTCCTGCTGAAACAGAGGAGCAGGATGTTGCCAGACCAGGGCCATCAGGGGTGCATGACAGTGTAGCGTCCTCAACAGCAGAGGAAATTCCCAGGCCATCAAACAGGGCAAGTGGAGGGAAGGGGAAAAGCCCCAAAAAAAGAAAGAGGCAAAGTGATTTGAGTTCTCTGGAACTCATTAAGGAAATGGCAGAGAAACAAGCCCAGCATCAGATGGAGGCAGATGCAAAAGAGGAAGAGCGGTTTCAGAGGGCAGAGAGGCAGATGGATCAGATGCTTAGTGTTTTAACTAAACTGGTCGATCATGTTACAAAAACATAAGTTGAGCAACATGTATATCACACCTGTTTAACATTTTGCAGGAATTAATTTTGGTAGAGCCTCATGTTGCAAGTTATTTTTCATTCAGCTGTTCTACTGTTTATACTACTGTTTTGTGTTTATATTTTTACACGTGTATATAGTTAATAAATGTTCTTGATACTTCGAAATGGCTTTGTGTATACCTTACATAAGTATTTTATTAAGAAGTTGCTTTAAATTTTCACAATGAAGATAATACAAGATAATAACAATGTAAGTTTATAACACTTAGTAATACACCACTCACTATGAAAAGATATGTAGATGAAAAATAAACACTAAAGGGTACTGAATAAACAAATTTATTGAAAATTCTTACAATGTACAAAAAAATATAATCCACATACACTTTATTATTAAAGTTTTTGTATGTAACATAAGTACAAATTAATGTTTATACAGTTTACTTTGTTATGAAGAACAAAAGGATTTCACCAAACTGCACCTGAAGGTAACAAAATAAATAGAATAAATGTAGCACAAACAGTATCTGTTGATCAGTCAGTGTCACCTGCTAAAACAATGTTTTGTAGTTTCAGTACAGTGCAGTACAGTGAACAGTTTTTAAAGTCCAATACAAACTGAGGTAATACTTTTTTTCAGCAGCATTATCACTCCGGAGTAAACAAACCCAAAGACAAAACAGTACTTGTAAATTTACAAATAAGGTCAGGCAGTGTAATACTGAATTTGTTTAGTACTTTTTTTAAGTGCATAACATGAAATGCTCAAGTACAACACAAAATTAAGTTCATATACGTTAAGTCTTATAAATAAAACGAGCTAACAACAAAAGTACAGTACCTGGGCAGGAAGGAATTTCAAAATTCATTAACATCACAGTGTGTAATCATGTTCCATCAGTGGATGCTGCACACCAAGAGGAGCCGAAACCCGTGCTGCCAGTCTATCCCTGAACTGGACTGCAGACCTATCAACGGGGTCCGCTGCATCAGGTGGTGGTGGTGGGCAGGGGGGATCAGCATCCTGTGCATCGTCCGGCTCAAGCACATCACCATTCGTTAAACACACATTATGCAGGAATGCACATGCGATTACCACCTGCGTACAGAAGCCGACTTTTACCTCTAAAGCAGAGAACAATGTTCTCCTCCACCTTGCTTTCATCATCCCAAAAGCTCGCTCGATTACTATTCGGCCTCGTGAATGGCATCGATTGAACCTTTCCTCAACTGGTCCTTGCAAGGGCAGCTTATATGGCGTAACAACTCGAATTGGCCTATCAATACTTGGATACCCACCGTCACCTAGAAGAAAGTAACCAGCTGGGGGATATTCAGCATTGTAATAAAGTGGACTGTTCTTAAAAACACGAGTGTCATGAACAGATCCAGGGTAGCCCACAAAAATATTAAGAAATCGACCTGTTGAGTCACACACTGCCTGCATTTGGATGCTATAATACTGTTTGTAATTGAAGTATTCCTCTTTATTCCGGCCAGGTGGTTTAATTCTTATGTGGCATCCATCAATTGCTCCCACCGCGTTTTGGAACGCAGGATGCCGTGCCAGTTGCGCAAATCCAAGGCCAATGGTATGAAGTTGTTCTGGACGAGGATAACAAATAACCCAGCCTGCTGCCACTGCATTCTTTATTTCCCTGGCGATTTTATGCACAACTCTGCACACGGTTGATTTGGGAATAGAAAAGGTCCGCCCCGTGACTCTGTAAGACAGTGCGTGTGCAAGCCAGTAAAGAAAAATAAGGACTTCCAAGTGTTTTCCCCATCCATGGTCATGCGTGTTCATGTCCATAAGAATTTGAATTAGACTGCTGACTGACTTTCTGTTTAGACGAAAGTCTGGCCGCATATCTTTTTCGGCATCAAAATAAATTTGGAGCACGGGCATGGACCGATTTAACCTCGTATATCGAAACAGTCGGCTGACCTGTAAAGCAAAATAAATAAATAAATAAACAAATAAATAAATAAATAAATAAATAAATAAATACATAAATAAATAATTAATTAAATAAATAAATAATCAACTTAATGCACTCGTGACTTCTGACAAATTTAACGTAACCAATAATTATATTTCCTAGTCTACCTCTTGCTCTGAGTATGCCACCAGCATTTGAATAAATGAAAAAAACCACTCTCTTTTGCGACGTTGGAGCTGACGACGGCGATATGGCTGCATTGATAGCCATTTTGCAAGCACAAAAGTAAAAACAACTACAGGCAACATATTTCTCCCACCAGAATTGCAACGCCTATCCGAAACCACAACTATTTCCGGCGTGACGCTCAAGTCTGTCCCAAAATACGACTTCGGTGCGCCCTCTGGACTCGCATCAAGGGTCCCTAAAGTCTGCACTCTATGATGTCATCAAAGTGTGGACTCTGAGGAGGACCACAAGTCCGGAGTGTGCCATTTGGGACAGGGCATCTCTCGTGGCTGGCGTGAATCTAAATGACCCTACCGGAACCAGTTCATTATATGGGTGGAGTTTACAGCGCAATTAAAGGGGCCACACATTAAAATGTGTAGCAAGTGGAAACATCTTCATTTACCCTGTTACACTAGACCTCGGAAAATAATGCGCATGGTATTAAAAACGCGTCGTGCAATTTCATACTTAAGAGCATGAATCTTACCTTTCATAGAAATGAAACACTCGCTTCACGTCAGTGGAAAGTGGTCGCTTAAATATGACCAGGGGTTTCTTTCATAAGATTTGAACTGAGGCGGGTCTGCATTAGCGCGCGACTGTCTCGTCCGTCTCCATGGTTCTTTTTGCGCGTTCCCCCGGGCCCCGCCCATTTACATCCGTTGCGCGTCTTTATCACCTTGCTTTTTAAAATATTTTTTTTACTCAGTAACGGATATGATTTAAAATGTAGCGAAGTACAATACTTTAAATAAAACATACTTAAGTAAAAGTACAGATTTTAAAAACTACTCAAAAAAGTAAAAATACACAAAAAAACTACTCAATTACAGTAACGCGAGTAAATGTAATTCGTTACTTTCCACCTCTGAGACTGGATGTGAATATCTTGATGTATGGAAAAAAACAGAGAAATATAAACACATAACTACAATAAGCGGACATATACAAATTTAATATCTATGCAGAATGTTTTCATTAACTTTGTGGTTGCTTTGCCATGGATTATCATAGAAACATATATGATGGCTTGTTGGAAAGGTGGGGTTGTGCTGAATCCTGCAATACCAAATATGTAAATATAGCATGACCACTCAGAGTGTTCTGTCATTCAATGTATGAGGTGTCTAAAATGAAAGAAAATGGAACACTGACATAATTTAGTCCAAAGCCCATTATCATTGGTGAGAATAATGTTGAGAAATGCAAATATAAGATATATTGGTAACACTTTATTTTACGACCCGCAAAGTACCGCGTAATTAAACCGAATTTATAGCGTACTTATTTGTAACAACCGAGTACCTTTACAGTACGTACTTGTAGGTATAAGGAAACAATAAGTTAAGTTTGGGGTAATAAGGGGGTAAGAATATATGGGAAATTATTCTCTAAGTATTTCATAACTACAGGGTACCTATTGTAATATTACGTGGTATGTATGACTTACGTCTATGGTCTATGTGTAATATGTTTTTATTCATATATGCTACTTACCTGATGAAGTGTATTGTAAAGCCTACAGTTGATGTCTAAGCCACGTCGGCAAATAAAATATAACACACAATAAAAACAATAGCAACTTGTACCTCTTTGATCTGTATAGGAGTTACCAGGTAACTCTTATATTTGCGGGCTGTAAATTAAAGTGGGTCTTATTCCCCACTTGTTCTGTGTATTTACCGGGTAACTTTTTATATTTGCGGGCTGTAAACTAAAGTGGTGCTTTGTTCACCTCTTGTTATAAATGTTATAGGGTAAATACCATAAACATACAGAATAATGTTATTTTTATTTTAAAACAACTTATTTCAAAACATCTTTAAAACACTATAATTAAGCCAACACTTAATGTTTATTATCACATAACTTTTATTTCAAATAAAAAGTCATGACAATTATTCGTTGTTTTTGCGGCTGGCTTCCTCTGTTGGGGTTCTTGTCCACTCGGATGTTGAGTTGATGTCGTCTCACAAATGCTGTTCTGCATTACATATAAAACACATAAATTAAAGTCTTCAGTAAATGTTTCTTCACTGTGACTTGACAAAAAACTGAGTTTTCTGAGCTAGTTATAAACTTTAGGCTAATTTATGTGCTAGCTAGCTGCTACTGTTAAACTGTCTTGAAAAACATTGTTTGAAATGCGTGAGTCATGTATTAACAAAACAAGTCACCTTATCCAGCATGCGGATCCTGCTCACATCACTCGCAGCCATAATCCACAGGGTAGAAAGTTTTTAAAACCTCTTAAAGAAATATCACCTCAGGATCGCGTTCCAGCAAACCTCCTGCAGACGGCCGCGCGCTCTACACCTGCGCAGTAGCCTACGCATGTAGTCGTCTTTTTCTTTAGCGGGAGCTGATATCTGCTGTTGTTTCATTCTGGTTTTCCATTGCATAAATTATATTTGGCTAAAATACTTGTGTTTACAAATGTTGCAAAGTTTTATTCTACCAATGATAACACCTATTAAAAATAAACAAATAGCGTGCTGCTTTGTGGTCGTGTCATTTGAAATAAAAGTAAATAAATTGCAAAGGACCACTTCAAATATGTCCGCAAATGTAAGAGTTTCCCGGTAAATAGGGAATAAGTTGCTATTTTTATTGTACTTACCTTAAAAAAAAAAGATAACCACATTAAATCAGTTTGACTTTTGTTATTAAAAGCAAGTAATATAGGCTACTAAAATAAAAGTGATGTGCTGTTATATTTATTTGCCGATGTGGCTCCTAGACATTGACTGTATACAACATTCAGTAGTCAATATGAAAAATTCACAATAAATTAAATAAAGAAATAAAACATAATTTCCCCATAGACTTGACTAGTCATACATACCACGTAATATTACAATAGGTACCCTGTAGTTATAAAATACTTAGAGTATAAATCATTTATAATTCTTCATATTCTTACCCCCTTATTGCCCCAAACTTAAAATAATATTCCCTTATACCTACAAGTACGTACTGTAGAGGTACCCTGTTGTTACAAATAGGTACGCTGTAAATTCGGTTTTATTGCCCGGTACTTTGCGGGTCGTAAAATAAAGTGTTACCGATATATTTAATAATGAAACATTTCATATGGCACCTTTTACTATATGTGACCCGTCACGAAAAGCAGGGACACAAGTCGGCAGCACAAGTTCCGAGAAAATGAGAAACAAAGTTTTTTTTTCAAAATTTGTGATTTTCGTTTTATTGCAGAATCTGTTAGATGAGATCACGAAGAAGCCTCTCCATGTTTGAGATAGCAGTTTATGTATATTTAAAAGCGTACATTTTGCGGTTAAAATAGGCTTGTTCTTCTGGAGATTCTAGCGTGCAGCGGGGGGCGTCATTGTCTGTGTGTATATTTACATACTGTATAAGCTTGTGTTTTCGCCTCTGCCCCCAAAGGGAACAGCGTGACTACTAAAAAGGATAGTGCGCCCAAAAATGAAAATAATGTAATTATTGACTTACCCTTATGTCGTTCTAAACTCGGAAGACCTCCGTTCATCTTCGGAACAAAGTTTAAGATGTTTTAACGTTACATTTAGTCGAGCTTTCTGTCCCCTTCATTGAAATCCATGTACAGAAAGGTAATAAAAACATCATCAAAGTAGTCCATGTGACATCAGTGGGTCAGTAAGATTGTGTTGTAGCATCGAAAATACAGTTTGGTCCAAAAATAGCAGAATTACGACTTTATTCAGCATTGTCTTCTCTTCCGGCTCAAGCGTGAAGTCACGTGACTGTAGTGACGCGGCTGCCCTGTTCCTCAGATATGTTTGCTAAGTTTTTTTTCAAGCTTATAGCGTGCGTCTCCCCAGACTGTAAAGCTCGGGCGCACAAAACAAAAGAAAAATAAAAGAATCTGGGGCGGAACAAATAACAGTCAGCCACATCGTACGTCAGCCGCGTCACTGACTTTATGCGGCGCCGCAGTCGGATGACGTCAAAGTACCGCGAGAGCTCTTCAAGAAATCTGACGGAGTAGTTTAATTTCGAGTCGCTCTCACGGTACTTTGTCGTCATCTCTTTGTCAGTTCCTGCAGCGCAGCATTAGTCCAAACACACAGAAGTTACACAGAGATTGTTGAATTTGTTATATAATTGGCTACATGTTTTGTCGATCAATGTTTTCCATGATTGGCTGATGGAGGAACGAGCGAGCGATTGGTAACATCTCTAAAGGACGTCACGTTTTCGACGGCGCTGTTTGGATGATCTACTACCTATTTTTAATACAAACTTTGAAGGCGGGTTCATGTGTTTAACGGAGTGTAATCATATACCCTTACATGTTACGAAGTAAATAGTCCTCAGATTGTATATTATGTTGTATTACTAGACATTCATGCGAAATCTGATGTAAACAATAGACTATAACGTTCCATCTATATTTCACGGATTATACGCATTTGTGGACAAAATGGTCATTGGATAATCTGAAACAAACTGGATTCGACTTGTGATCAACACAAAGGTAAAAAGTCATGTTTATTTTTGCATGTTGTCATTTGGACTTCTGTCATACAATACTACATCTGATGCTAGAACATCTGTATCTCAATGTTCTAAGCAAGGTTTTTAATACGGTCAACCATGATATATTATTAAGCAAATTGGCACATTATAATCTTTCATTAAATACACAAAATTGGTTTAAATCTTACTTGAGTGGACGACATCAGTGTGTCCGAATGAACAATGCATTATCCCCATTAAAAAGATGTAGTATGGGGGTCCCGCAAGGGTCGATTTTAGGGCCGCTGCTTTTTTGTATATATATATATAAATGACCTTCCATTAGTATGTAATGATATTGATTTGGTGATGTATGCAGATAATACCGTGCTGTACACTCATGGGAAGAATGCTACAGAGGTTGCTTTAAAATTAACGAATGTAATGCATAAGGTTGTGGAATGGTTACATAGCTCATGTCTCCCTTTGAATATTGAAAAGACTGTAACCATGTTTTTTAAAAATAGATGTAAACTTGAAGAATGCCCTGAGGTCTTAGCAAATGGGCATATAATTAAAAATGTGGACCAATTTAAATATCTGGGTGTTATCCTGGACTCAACTCTTACTTTTAAAAAACATGTAAAAAATTGAGTAGTACACTTAAATTTAATCTTTTTAATTTCAGACATATAAGAAACTCTCTTACTATTGAGGCATCAACCACTTATTTAAATGCAATGATTGTTCCGCACTTTTTGTATTGTATCACAAGTTGGTCTCAAGCAAGTAAGACAGGATTGAGACCACTTGAAACATTATATAAAACAGCCCTTAAGATCCATGATAAAAAAACACGTCAATATCATCACTGTAAAATAATGACTAAATATAATATCTTAAGTTTTGAAAATGTAATAATGTATTCAAATGTTTGTCTACTTTTTAAAATAATTCATAATGGTGTCGCTCCTCCACTAAAAAAAAGTATTGCACTCAACTCAGAAAAGAAAAGAGCTACTCAATCAGCCACTAGAGGAGAGTGTGTAAACAGCACACTGCAATTAGGGGACATATGTGAGAGACAAACAAACATGTTGCGTTTCCCTTGGTCAGTGTATTGTTCTGTTATCCTTAAAACACAATTTATAGAACATTTACAAAATACATATCAAAGTATATATCAATCACATCTTCTTTGATAACTTACACTGTAGAATTTGACCAAAACACCAACAGTACATAAACAGTACGTATATGTATCTCATTTACAACCCACAGTTAATCCTTTATACAAACATGTGCATGACGATTCACATCAACTATTGCTTATTAATTGTACACCAGTCACTTAACACGTTAAATAATAATATGAGCACAAACTTAAAATAACTGCTAAATAAATGTTAAAACTGCATCATTATAACTTTAACATAAACACATTTAGAAATGGTAATTTAAACGACAACCTTGCGCTAAAGAGTCACATAGGGGGGCATTCACGTGCGCCACGCGTGACCTACTTTCCATCAAACACCCGTAAACATTACTTTAAAACCAATAAAGTGCATAAAATGAACTCATACTAATATCACAACAGTCACGGAAACATTACAATGATAAACAATAGATTTTGTAGAGTTTTACCTGCAATAAGGGGACATATGTGAGAGACAAAGGCTGCGTCCGAAAACTCTAAATTGCTGCCTTCTGAGGCAGCTTTCCAAGGCAGCAAGGCATCAAGGCATGTCCGAATTCAATGTTTGGTTTACTTCCTGTCTCCTATGCGTGGACGTACATTAAGAATGTGATTGGTCGAGTGCGGTCGAGTTCGAAAAAATAAAATGGCGGCCAAGGACGCGACTGGACCACCAATTTAGTGTAAATAAAGGTATATTTTCACTTTTTACACCTTTTAATTGCATTTCTAGCGAGAAATTAGTATTGTACTTTTCAAATATGTGATTAGTTATCACAAAGGCGCTCTCTGTTTAAATTTTAAACACGCTGCCTTAGAAGTGTGTCCGAAAGTCTTTCTCTGAGCTACCTTCATGCCTCCGAAGTCATTTCCTCATGAGGCTGCGAGGCAACGAGTCACTGCCTTGGGTTTTCGGACGCAGCAAAACAAACATGTTGCGTTTCCCTTGGTCAGTGTATTGTTCTGTTATACTAAAGGAACGGGTGCTTGACTCTAGTAGCCAGTCCACGCCCCTACTGGAATCCTCCAGTATTGCAGTCACTACACTCAACAGCTAAACATGGCATTACTCACAAAACACAGTAACAGTGTGACAATAATAATAATAATAACCAAAAAATAAAGCTGTATAAAAATAAAGGTGCAGTAGTTTATACCACTAATTTTAACCCATTACAAGTGCAATATTCCCAATCGTAGAACTTCTTTTGGTAAATCATCTTTTTCTTTTGTGGCTACAACTCAGTGGAATACTCTCCCCACACACCTTATTACTTGTACAAATCCATTCCTCTTCTCGGGTTTGATAAAAGCTTGGTTACTGTCACAACAAAACTGTACACACTTGTGATGTGTGTGTGTGATTGAAATTGGGCGAGGTAAGGATTTATTGCATATTTGTGTTTGGGTGGGATTCATTTTTGGAAGGGGGATACATTGAGAAAATGAAAGTATTCATTGTAAATTAAGAGTGATTGTGATGTAAATTTTAAATTTAAATGTTTTTTATTTATATGGAATTTTTTAGATTATTGTGTTATTGACCTGCCAAGGGACTACAGGCGGAAAATAGCACTTGTGCTACAACCTGGCACAAGGCATCTCTCCTTGTTTTTATACAAGGTTAATGTTAATTTTGTGCATTGTCCCTGCTTAAATAAAATGAAACTGAAAACGGCTTTACAGGGGGTATGGCTTAGCTTAATGAGATGTAAATGAGCCCTGTTGTCTCCCCCCGTTGGAAAGAAGAGTCCCTTTCGTCTCGATTTTCTCGGTTTGAGTATTTCTGAGTTCCTATATTCAAATGGCCACAACTTCTCCATATCTTATCAGATTTCCATGTGTTACACATCGTTGGAAAGCTTAGAAACTGCACAAACTGGCCCAGATCCGACTTGTGTCCCTACTTTCCATGACTGGTCACATATGGATACAAAGATTGAAATCGAAAGATTACACCTTACCATAACACAACAAGGAGACCAGGAGTCAGGATTGCAGTTTGACCTTAATGAGGCTTTTAATAAAACTATAACTTAACTTCACAATACAAATACAAATTAAATTACTATCTTAAATCAAACAAATGGCAATCTAACAAAACAATACTCAGAGGGGGGGATAATCCCTCTCTTCTCAGGCTGTTTATTTTCTAGCAGCAACCATTTGGAACATGAACTGCTTTTGGTAGCCATTCTGAGGTCAGCCCCCATGATGTTACAACTGCAACACACCACTCTCACTCATCCACATTGTCGTCAGTGACAAAGTGGGTCATATTTGGACAGTCTGGGAAAGGGCAAGAGCAAAACTCTGTGCAGGTCAAGCGTTGCAGTTTCCATCTTTACAGTAGAGGTGGGTGATGTCTCTAACTTCTTTAGGTGCTGGTGGCTTCTGGAACATCACAGGTTCAATACACCCATCTTCTCTGAGCCTCCACCCTCTACCAACTGGGTTCCAGAGAAGAGGTTTGGCCAGGTGGCTGTGATGCCACACTGCTGTTTGGTACAAGGCTCTCAGCACATGTTGCTGGAAGGCATCTTCTGTTGGAGGTAGATTTGCTGCTGACAAATCTGTAGTAGATGCTAGTGTGTACCTCAGCTCATCCAGGTTGGTGCAAAGATGCCCATCCACCTTTTTTCTTTGGCCATACAGGAGGAGGACTTACCTTCTTGCCACAGGTAAAGCCTCTTCCAGGCTACCAGAGAGTCCAAATTTGGTCATTTCCTGTAACTCAAAAAGATGGGCCTTCAGTCTTGTGAGGGCAGTGGCCTTCCCAATTCTGTACAAACTGCTTGTGGTGTCACAACCCGTGAGAGCGTGGCATGCAGGTAAACACTCACAAAGCACTGCTCCAAGCTTCTGAGCGATCAAACATACAGGGATGAGTCTTTCCTTAAGGCCATATCCAGAGTGCATACAAACTGCTGAGGATCCAAACATCCCTTTGCTAGAATAGTACAGAAACAAAACAAGTACATCTGTATCATCACATTTGACAATTAGACGAGAATGTGACTGTGCAAGGTGTATTGCATGTAACACAAGCCTCGTGTCAGCCTCCTCCTGGTCACTGTAAAGATCTTTCAAGCAGTCAATGCCTGACTTGCTAATCCTTTTAACCTCCTGACCATTTTCAAAGCCACCTGCCAAGATGACAGTGTTCCCTGAAGAAATTTTCGTTGGCCCAGTACTGGCGATGTAGGTGCTGACAAAGCTACATAAAGCAGCCTTGTTTCCGCTGATCCTGAGGTATTTTCTGTAGTTTGGAACATTTGTTTGTCCTGTGATGATATGTGTTCATCTGCTGGTGTGAATGGTGCCTTTTCTTTGTCTTTCAAGATCTTTGACTGAGTGTTGGTGGTCATATCTATCAAACACTATAACGACACAGCTGTTAACTTCCTTTCCCATTAAAGTTGCGATCTTTTTCCAGACACACTCACCCAGGTCATTGAACGTTTGAAAGGTGTAAGGGGAACAAATATGACCCCATCCATCCGTTTGGCCCAACGACGGAATCCAAACGAAGGGTTGTAGCGCGTTCGGTCTTTTCCGGCGCTTATAAAGACAAATTAACGTTATGCAACTTTACATCTGACTCCAAGGATATAAAACGTATTGTAATATGAATCAAATTGATATAAATATAGAATTTGGATAAACGTTTGATCATTCTATTTAACTCATTGTTATATTGACTCGTTCAAGTGGATCTCAGTTGTCGCTTAGAATCCTTGCATCAGCTGCTGCAGGTTCACGATCACAAACTCGACCATACAACTAATCAAGAGTTAAGAAGTTCGTCAGACCTTATAATACAAGGCAGTCGATTTGTCGATGCTTAACCCTGTAGTTAAAATTAAGTGGTTCGTCAGACCAAAGGCAGACGATACGACAAACTCAACCCTATTAAGAGTAAGTGGTTCGTCAGACCAAAATAGTAAAAGGCAGAAGATACGCCAAACTAAAGCCTCTTAAGAGTAAATGGTTCGTCAGACCAACATAGTAAAAGTCAGACGATAAGCCAAACTAAACCCTATTAAGAGTAAGTGGTTCGTCAGACCAAATAACCAAAACATAAAATGGCAGACAATACGCCTACTTAATCCTGGTCATAGATTTGCGGTAACAAAGGATACATCAATTTACTTGTAGTCAATAATTCAGAGTAAGGCAGAATAAATGCAAACGTATCAATTTATTAACCAGGTAGGAAAAACATAATTCAAAGCCAATTAATATATCCAATTCAAATACAAAACAATAAAACGAAAAACCATTGCATACCTGGTAAGGAGATAAAGATCTGGTTACAGATTCCTCAAAATAAAATAAAAAGAAACATGATGCTGTAGCAAAGATACAGCATCACGGGGGTGCATTTCTAGATATAGAAAGTCCCGCCTGAGTCTTCTACACATCTCCTTAAATAACCAGAGAACAAAGCATATAGGAGTTTGGTACTGATTGGTTGTTGTAAAATCAGGGGTATAGCCTAATATACTGTACATACAGTGGGTGATTGGTCAACATGTCTAAGTTAGGAGTTGTCTCCCAACATTAGGTTAAATTTACTTATTTATTGTCACAGATTAACATTGAATCCTGTTGTCATATTAACAAACCCAAATGTACCACTTGCATTAAAACACTTCATATAACACCAAACAAGACCAGTTTCAGACACTTTGTGTATACAGAATGTAGCATTCCATATACAGTTTGCTTGAGAACATGAGAAGAGGAGGATGAGAAAGTGTGGTAGGGTGTCCCACACCATGGGGTAACTGTCTTGGGGGGTAGATGTGAATTCTTTGAGAAAGGTTTCAGATGATAATTCAACAGGAATTAGGAAGCGATTCCCTGTGGATTCAGCCATTTGCTGCTGGCTTCAGGAAATACCTTCTGTCAGGGTTTGGCACCACCTTACAGCTCTTACAAATGCTGATTCATTGAGACTCTGTAGAAGAGCCATTCCATCAATGATATATGCTGATGGTTCTTTAACATTTGGCAGCTGCTGTGTCTCTTCAACAACAGCCTCAAGTTTCTTGGCCAGGTCAGCTTTTGTTGTCTTCCTCATGCTTCCATCATCATAAAACAAAGAGGGCGGGACAGCTACAAGTTCGTGAGACATCACAGTCTCCAAAGACACCTCTCTTTGCTTTGAGACAGCCAGTAATCTTCGAAAGAGCGCATCTGAGTCCATGTGAACCTTTCTAGATATGCTGACTCCAACTGATGTTTTCATGTCCTTGAAGGTTGCACACTGGTTTCTTTTCTCTGGCTCCCAGAAGCTCTTTGTTCTTTTTGATTCTGCCAGACGTTGTTCAATAAAGATGGCATTCTGCTTTGCACCATCTTGGAGGAAGCTTGAGAGGTCTTTTGCAACTTTCTCAGATGCAACCTGACCACTTGCAATGTTGATTAGTTCCTCAGGAATGCTATCAAGATCAAAGGGATTCTGCCTCTGCTCTACAGCTTCCATTATCTTCTGTATGTCTCTTTCGTCTCGGTCCATTCTGGATGCTCCATGCTCCTTGTGTGCTTTCGGGCTCTGATCATCAGTGTCACAAAGCTCTTTCATGGCATCCACATATGCAGTGGTCACATGTCTTGTCATCCACCATCTTGTGAGAGCTCCTTTTCGTAATGCGAAGCCAACAACTCCACCCTGACTCTTGCCTTCTTGATTAATGGTTTGCTCCAGTGCCTGATCTGTAGGCACACAGTTGAAGCTTCGATGCTTAGACCGGCGAACAACAAACCCACCTTGCTGCATGAATGTGTATGCTTCTGGTTGTTCATGTTCAAGTGCTCTCATTTCTGCAACATGGATTAGCATGTACTTGCCATAATTGGTCCTGCCAGCAGCCCTGAACCAAGGCATCACTTCACACATGCAATTTAGGTGAATTTGAAAGTCAGCTTCACGCTCCGAATGAAGAATCCTTAGCAATAGATCAGCCCCACTGAGGAACTTTAACCAGTATCCAAAGGTTGCAGAATGCTTAACTCCCTCATTTATGAACATCTGGATTCTCTTCTGGATCTCAGGAAGTTCAGTCTCCACTTCACTGATGAGCTGTTGAGCAGTGGCCTTGTCATTACCATGAAATGCATGCTGTACATCGCGTAGGATTTGTTCTTGTGCTTCAGTCGTTGCACATAGGCCTTGTTTTTCAAGCCATGATTGCATGGCTTGCCAGAAGAGCCTGAACAGAGCCTCAGATGTTAGCTTTATGCTTCTTACTCCTCTTGCCAGCTGTTTTCCTTGAAGCAACTGTTGAGCTGTTCCCTCTGCATACACATCTGACTCAGTTAGTATGTCAAACAGTCCACCATCGCCATAGAGCTTTCCGATGCTTGCTAGGTAAGCCATTGTGATATGCATACCTCCCAATCTCATTGTTATCTTTCCTTGTAAGGGCAATGGTTTGCTCTACAATATCTGTTGTGCTTTACTATAAAAGGCAAGGTCTGCTGTCACAAGAATATGGTGCTGTCCCAGTTCTGCAGCAAGCTGTACAAGTCGTATCATAGCTGTGTAGATGGTGGACAATTCTGAGGGTGATTCTCTTATGAAGGGCAGGTAGAGAACACTGGCTACTGAACAAGCAGTGTCTGATGTGAAGGCATTAAATGCAGACCAAGAGGGACATGCTGCTGATTCTCAAATAAATTTCGGGACAGCTTCCATACCAGATCTCTGTCTTCAGCTGCTTTAGAGATTGTTGTATTTGTGTGAAATAACTCAGGTTGGGCAAGTTCAGGTGGTTCGGGTCGCTTTGTAGATTTGATGTATCTGTAATCACAATTGAAATGAGAGGATAAGCTTATGATCATATGCTGGGTCATCATCACATGTTTGGTAATCCCTGTGGGCATCTGAATCAACACACCAGTTGACAAAGTCATACAGGATGTTGGGTACATACTTGCTGCATTGGAGACATGATAGACCAGGGGTGGGCAACTCCTGGTCCTGAGGGCCAGTGTCCCTGCAGAGTTTAGCTCCAACTCTAATCAAACACAGCTGAAAAATCTAATTGAAGTCTTCAGGACTGTTTGGAAATGACATTCAGGTGTGTTTGATTAAGGTTGAAGCTAAACTCTGCAGGACTGTGGCCCTCGATGCCCACCCCTGTGATAGACGGTCACTGCTGAAATATGATTGACTGTCATGCTCTACCTGCTCCATGCTTTTCCTTAATATGTCTGCAGCCCAGTGTAATATTTGGATTTCGGAAAGACTCTGACTTGTCTGTGGAAATGTTGTCTCACTGTCTACTGTTATTTCTGTGAGTTTAGCAGCTTCCCTCAGTGCACAACCTATGGCCATACTATCTGAGCAGATCAGATCTGACTTTCCTGGACGTGGAAAAAATACAAGCCTGTCTTTGTAATGCTGTATCAGCTTTTCCTTTAGTTTCCAGGATATATATTTCTTGTGTTGAACTATGGACACACCTTTCTCAGCAATGGTCCTTAGTATGTTGTCATAGCTATCAGTCAAAGAGGTGAGTGTCTTCACTTTCATATATTTGGACAATATTGTTTTATCAATGTCTTCAGTGAGCTTAATAAAGGCTTTGTCATAGACACTGGTCTGCTTTTCTGTTTCTTTTCTTCGTCTGGCAGCTGCTATATTTCGTTCCGAAATGTAGTGTGCAAGTGTAAGGGGCTGCTTTAAAGAAAGCGATGAGAAGATGAATCCATGTGCAAAAGGTGTTTTATTGAGTAAAATCCCAAAAGGGCCAGCAAACAAATCCAGTAAGGGCAAAACCAACAAACGTAATCCAAAATACAGGCAATGTGTCAGGGCAGGCGGCAGTACAGGCAAAATCCAGATAACAGGCACAGGTCAAAAAACAGGAACAGATACAGATAAACACGTAACAGGCAGATGCAGACAGGATGTTGGCGATGTAATAATCAGCCAGGAGCGGGTGAACAGGATGTGACTTATATACAAGAACAAACAGGAAGTGTGAAGTGAAACATGGCAGGATGTATATCAAAATAAAAGCCAGAACAGAACAGGATGTCAAAATAAAAGTCCAAAACACAAAAATACACAGAATACAACCAGAACACATAACAAAACCATTACAGCAAGGCACATTTTGTGGTATTTGGCATCATATGCAAAAAGATCTGGGCATGAAAGAATTCGAAGATGTACATCTTCATCAAGCCTTTCAGAAGCTGCCCGAAGGTCCTTGTCTCTGGTACTTGTGTCTGTACCAGTCGAAATGGGTGTCAGAGGTTCTGGTCTAGAGCTGGCCTTCCCACAAATGAAACAATCTGTTCGGATTTCAAATGATGTTGTATCAGCCCTACTCAGCCTTCTTGGTGCAGATGTGCTCTCACTCTCAACATTTGCAACTTGCTGCTGCTCACTGATTTTTGTCTTACTGCAGTAGTTCGCTCTACATGATACATGATATGAAACTTTGATTTTGGAGGAAAGTATGTCATCTGTATATGGAGCCAGAGTTTTATGGACATCATCATCTCTCTGCTGAGCAAGGTTAAGTATGCGTTGGAGGCCTTCTACTGTGGGGTTTTGGACATAGGGATCTTTTTTCTTGCCCTTTTCAAAATGTTTCCCACAAGTTATACAAAGCTTTGGATCCAATGTCTGTAAGACATTCTCCATAATTCAAGAGACTAGTGAAAAGGAAAAATTATATACATTTCAGAATTTTCATTTCAAGTTGAATTACACATGCAACATTAAGTAATTTATACAACTAGCTACTTAGCTTCTTGTATTAGGCTAGGTCAGCCTTTTCATATGACATAATATTTGTAATTATTTACCTGTCTGGTTAGGAAGATATCAATAAAGTAGCTAGCTACAGCTAGATCAACCATTAGCCTCACAGAGAGACGCAAGAGAGAGTGGCAACACTGTTATCGGAGCTCCGTCGAGTTCATCATCCAAATCCTATTTTCTTACTATCTTGTTACTATCTATATAATATAACTTACTAGTTCATCTTAGGAATACTTTAGCGTGACGATTATTCAACAGTATTTATAACTAAATCGATTTATCACTGGTTAACACTTAGTGTTAGCATATAGCCCGCTAGCGCAAACGTGCCGGCTGAAGTTTGTTTACCGTTTCCTCACTGTTTGTTTACTGTAAATCTGCCTTCCTTTTCGATCTAATGGCGGACTCATCCGATGTATGTTTTTCAGACCTTTCCTCACCAGAGCGGGAAGCTGTGGAGGAGTTGTGTCCCGGCATTAGCACCAGGCGGTACAGCGTGCCTCACATCACCCTGGCTCCTGACACCCGGAGACGTACGAGGCAGCCAGCGAGCGAGCACCGGTCTCGATGCAGCTTCACGGACCGCGTTCAGGCGAACAGAGACGCCATCGCCCAAAATGAAAACGGTAAGACTCCGCTTGTCATTGTAACCTGCACTGCTTGCCACATGTACAGTTTAGCTTCTTCCGTCAGCACAGAGGGGTTTACATGTGTTAAGTGTATTGAAGTAGTAAGGCTGACGGAGAA
The DNA here is from genome assembly GCF_027580225.2 of Misgurnus anguillicaudatus. Taxonomy (NCBI): domain Eukaryota; kingdom Metazoa; phylum Chordata; class Actinopteri; order Cypriniformes; family Cobitidae; genus Misgurnus; species Misgurnus anguillicaudatus. The sequence goes on from NC_073355.2 coordinate 53,681,581, forward strand.
GGTTGCAGAACTAGAAGCGCACATCCGAACGCTCGTTGAGGACAGTAAGACCGCTAATGCTAATGTTAATGTTTCAAACACTGTTTCGGGTGCGCCTACGGTAACGCGTAGTACACATAGCTCGGTTCCGGCAACTGATTTAACACGGCCGACTAACTGGGTGACTGTCAGGCGGCGTAGTCATATTCGATGCCCATCGAAGTCCCCCCTAGTAATTTCTAACAGATTCGACATTCTAAACAATACGCCGGCTGAGACATCTGTTAAAGGTGCCCTTGTTATTGGAGACTCGATACTTAAGAACGTGAACATTGAGGCACCAGCCACCACAGCCGACTGCACACCGGGAGCCAGATCGTCAGACACTAGATCCAAACTTAAAGTACTGGCTAATGCTAAGCGTAAGTTTTCTAAAATTGTTATTCATGCCGGCGCAAATGACACCAGACTCCGCCAGTCAGAGATCACCAAAGATACTATTAAAGAGGTGTGTGAAATTGCAAAAACAATGTCAGATAATGTAATTTGCTCTGGTCCCCTCCCCGCCTACCGGGGTGATGAAACTTATAGCAGATTAGTGTCTCTTCACCACTGGATGTCAAAATTGTGCCCTCATCATAACGTAGGGTTTATAGATAATTGGAAACACTTCAGGGGGAGACCTGACCTGCTAAAGAGAGATGGCCTTCATCCGTCATCGGAAGGAAATGCTATACTCTCTAGAAATCTGACCAATACTCTAAATTCTAATACAGTTTGACTACCCAGGGCCCAGGTCAGGAAACAGATAGATCGGCCTACCCGTCCATCTGTTAGTAGCTCTGACATGTCAAGATCACATATATCCCAGAACTTAGAGTCTATCTTACCAGAGTATCAACACATTTCAACTGTGTGTGTTCCTCGAACAAACGAATACAGAGCACCGTTTACCTCGTCTCGTACAAATCTTACTAACATAAAATTAGAAAACAATACGTTTACAGATGAACCTCGAATGTTAAAATTCGGCCTTCTTAACATTAGATCGCTTACCAATAAAGAACCTATTGTCAATGAAATAATTACTGACCAAAACTTAGATGCACTCTCTTTAACAGAAACCTGGCTTAAAGCAGACGATTACATTAGTTTAAACGAATCCACCCCACAAGACTACTATTATAAACATGAACTGCGTTTAAAGGGGAGAGGGGGTGGTGTAGCTACAATATACAATTTTTTTTTTAAAGTAAACCATAAATCCGAACTAAAATTTAATTCATTTGAAATAATGCTATTAAATATGGAAATAACTGATCGTAACCATAAACAGCTCTCTTTTGTCCTTGCTACAATCTATAGACCTCTGGGCCATCATGTAGATTTTCTTAAAGAAATATCAAATTTCCTGTCTGACCTCGTAGTCACTGTAGATAAAGCTCTTATCGTTGGTGACTTTATCATACATGTTGATAACCCAACAGACACATTAGGATTAGCATTTATGGATATTCTAAATTCTCTCAATATTAGACAAAACGTGACAGGGCCCACGCATACTCATAGGCACACATTAGACTTAATTCTGTCACTCGGGCTCAATATTAATGAAATCGAGATATCACCTCAGAGCGATGCAGTTTCAGACCGTTGCCTTGTCTCATACACGGTACTTCTAGATATGATCACTCGATCCACAATACGCTACCGACTAGCCAGAACAATAATTTCCACCACTAAAGATAACTTTATTAGCACTCTTCCAGACATGTCCCAAATGAAACATGTAGCAGATAACCCTGAATATATAGATATTGTAATAGAAAACCTGAAGAGTATTTGTTCTAACACATTGGATGCCGTAGCTCCAATTCGAAAAAAGAGAATCAAAGAAAAAACGCCAGCTCCATGGTACGACCATCAAACCGCTGCCCTTAAAAAGGCTGCTAGAAAAATGGAAAGAAATTATAGAAGCACAAAGTTAGAGGTATGGCGTGCAGCATGGAAAAAGAGTGTTAAACACTACAGACAGGCTATAAAAATCGCCAGATCTACGTATCTCAGCAATCTTATTAAAGAAAATCATAATAACCCTCGCTTCCTCTTTAGCACAGTTGCGAAACTGACTAGAAATAAAGAACAAACAGAACCCACTCATAAACTCCCACACAATAGTAACGACTTCATGAACTTCTTTACTAAGAAAATTATGATTATTAGGGAAAACATTGTAGGTACCCAAGCAGCCACCACTCTACCCAGTAATACATTTAACGCTTGCCTACCATACGAACATCTTGAGTCATTTAAACCTACTACAATAGATGAGCTATCTAAATTAGTAGCATCATCCAAATCATCGTCCTGTATATTGGACCCTGTTCCCACAAAATTACTCAAAGAGGTATTCCCTATAGTGTCTAACCCAGTACTAAATGTCTTTAACTCATCATTAGAATTAGGCTACGTTCCAACAGCTTTCAAACTAGCAGTTATTAGACCGCTCATTAAAAAACCAAACCTTGACCAGGGAGATCTAAATAACTTTAGACCAATCTCAAATCTCCCTTTTCTTTCCAAAATATTAGAAAAGGTAGTGGCAAGCCAGCTACGCACATTCTTAGCAAATAATAGTACGTATGAAAAGTTCCAATCAGGATTCAGGCCCCACCATAGCACAGAGACAGCGCTGCTTAGAGTTACAAATGACCTTCTCCTAACATCCGACCGTGGTGAAATATCACTCCTTATATTATTAGACCTTAGTGCAGCCTTTGACACAATAGATCACACAATCTTACTTAATAGGCTAGAAAACTATGTTGGCATCAGTGGTCAGGCGCTAGCTTGGTTCAGATCGTATCTAACCAATCGCTATCACTTTGTTTATGTAAATGAGGAGGAGTCACATCACTCCCTGGTTAAATACGGCGTACCGCAGGGATCAGTTTTAGGTCCTATCCTGTTCTCGTTATATATGTTACCTCTGGGAGATATTATCAGAAATCATAGCATTCAGTTTTACTGCTATGCAGATGACACACAGCTTTACATCTCCTCGCATCCTAGCGAAACACAAAATTTTTCTAAGCTATCAGACTGCATCAGCGATATAAGTGACTGGATGTCACATAACTTTCTTATGCTAAACTCCAATAAGACAGAGATACTTGTTATCGAACCGAATCGCTACAAATATAATATGACAGATTACAAGTTGCCCATAGATGGCTGCACTGTGGTGCCAACCTCCAGGGTTAAGAATTTAGGTGTGATGTTCGACAGCAGTTTATCCTTCGACAGCCATATCTCCAATGTCTGCCGCACAGCATTCTTCCACCTTAGAAATATCTCAAAAATACGCCATATGTTGTCTGCATCAGATGCAGAGAAGCCTATCCACGCTTTTATGACCTCTAGAATAGACTATTGTAACTCGTTACTCGGAGGATGCCATGCAAAACAGGTCAACAAGCTTCAGCTAGTTCAAAACGCTGCTGCAAGAGTTCTTAGTCTAACTAAGAAGTATGACCGCATAAGCCCAATTCTGGCATCTTTACACTGGCTACCAGTTAAATATCGTATACAATTTAAAATATTACTAATCACCTACAAAGCCTTAAATGGCCTAGCACCCTCATATCTTAGAGAATTATTATCAGAATACAATCCATCACGTGCATTGCGGTCACAAAATTCTGGCCTCTTAATTATCCCTAAAATATCAAAAGTGTCTAAAGGTGGCAGATCCTTTTCCTACTTAGCCCCTAAGCTATGGAATGATTTACCAACGACGTCCGAAAATCAGAGACAGTAGATAACTTTAAATCTAGACTTAAAACTTTTCTCTTTAACAAGGCTTTCAAATAGTTGTTTTAACAATGGTACTCTTCTCCTAATAGCTAGCTTGTACAACCTAATAAATAAATAAATTAATGAATAAATTAAAACCTTTTTTTCGTCAACACTTCAAAGCATGGTAAATCTCATTAATACTCTTTAGTAATATGCTGAAACTTTGAATTGGTTTTCGATTGAGTCTTAACTGCCAAATATGGCCGGCTTGCAATTTTGGCCTTTTCCCATGACCTTAAAATAGTATGTCATACAGAACCATTTGCCACTGTACGTTAGTATTAACGACGGCAGTGGGGCCTCTGGCCTTAGTCAAACGAGTTCTGTTTCCGTTTCTAAAATCATCAACTATATGTAATACACTTAACCAGCAATAGTTAGCCTGTCCGGAACCGAGCTGACTAAAACCACATTACTGTGTGACACTTGTTTTCTATGTGAACGGCCCCTACGCTAATAAGATTTTGTTTCTCTCTCCCTGTCTCATCCTTGATCCCGAGGACGAGACAAACAGATCCAGTTCCGGTACATGTGAAAGTCGGCACACAACTGATCTACTAGCTGTTCTTCAACGTGATGTCCAGCTGATGCCTGACCACTGGTGGACAGTAACGAAGTAAATGTAATTCGTTACTGTACTTAAGTAGTTTTTTCGCGTATCTGTACTTTACTCAAGTACTTTTATTTTGGGAGACTTTTACTTTTACTTTACTACATTTTAAAGTCAAATATCTTACTTTTACTCCACTACATTTTAAAAAATCGGTCGTTCCTTTATCAGTGGATAAAAACCGTAACTGGGCAAACTAAAGCTGCACAAAAAAACCTAAGATGCACACGTGATGCGTCACCAATCAGGGTACAGCATGCGCTTCGTTTTGAACTTGTTGCCGCGCTGTTTCACGTAAACTACGCGAGTCGCACGAGTGCAGCAGAGAATGAAACTGCATTCAAAAACAACGGAGGAGAATCCTCAGGAGATAACTGACCCGTCACAACAACAATGGCTTTATTTATGCAAGTTTTTTTAAGTCCTTGAATAAAAGAACGAGTCCTTCGTGTCTTCTCTGCCTGCCTTGAAACTGTGCTATTTCGTTTTAAAAGAATACTCTTTCAAATCTAAGGAAACGCGTAGAGGTAAGCCATTTTTATTCTGGTTATATTTTTAAATGAGCAATCTTAACAGTAGCTTGCAGAAAACTGTTAATTGTGTTGCTAAAATATATACGACGTTATCATGAATGAACTTTAAGCTATGCAGGCTGAAGCTATTTTTAGCCGTATAGTTAGCTGTTTCACTTAAGTTCATTGTATTTGAAGCTCAGTGCTCTGTTATTTTGAAATGACAATTAATCACTATTAAGACTGTTGTAAAATATAAATGACATTTTGACTAGCCATGCAGTGTATGATGCGTGGATTGGAGTGCTCCTTATTAACTGAGATTGTTATTAATATTTTCAAAAGTTTTGCTTCCATAATATATAAATGCATTTAATTACTGTATGTATTACAATCAGTGGTGTAGTCTACGTGATACGCAGGACTACGCCGTATAAACTAGAAATTGTCAAGGATTTCCGTATACCCACTAAAAATAGCGTCAGGAGGCGTAACAGCATGGTTTTGTGACATTTCAAACTTTTAGTCATAATTTAGATGTGAAGCACTAACCATTAGCATGCTACACTTGCTACTTTAGCGGGTTTAATGGATATACATAAGCTATATATTTGATGACTTCCTGCCGAACTGCGCGATCCGATCGGCGTATGAAATCAAATTACTACTATAGCGGCGCTAGAGTGACTGGGGAGCAGACTGCTGTGGCGCCACAAGAACCCACAGGCGAGTGACAACAAAGTACCGCGAGAGCGATGCCAGTTATCACATGGAGAAATCTGCTTTGAATCGCTCTCGCGGTACTTTGACATCACCAAGAGGTCTGCTTAGCGCAAAATGAAGTCGAACCTGCAGCGTAGCTGCTCGCGTGACACTGTAAACAAACAGTCCCTGGAGAAGTGAACGAGAGTTATCCGGAGAGTTAACAACGCACATGTGAGTAAAAAACATTTAAATCATCAGTCCAGTTTAATACTTTATCTCGAGGTAAGGTTTCAAGTGCAATAAAATAAGCCTGTTTATGTCCTGATGGTTTTAAGCCTCTTTCAGCATGTTTGCTTGTGCTTCCCTTCTCTGTGTTCATTTATATAAGATATGATCGTATATATCTTAAACTTCTATGATATATGATCTTAAACTTCTGTGAGGAAATTCATGTCTGCGTTGATGTTCAGTTCAGACTTGCAAATTAAAGAGATAATTTTCTTCACTTGGTTTTGGTGTCTAGGCTACATGATGGTCTTGTAATAATAATTAAGTAAAAGCCTATTTTAATTTTTAGACAATGCTTGTATTATATGCAAAAAATAAGCTTTTTATATCAATGACTATGCAAATTTAATTATTAGAATTTGCTGTATTAGAGTTAATTCATTGTCATCTTAAATGTGTATTAATAAAAAACATTTACACCATTAAATTACACATGGTAAGGTTATCAATAGTTATGCATGTGTTAGCCACGGATTGAAGATTGTAAACAGTTTATTTAATTTTAATTAACAGTTGAGTAAGTTTTGGCCCCGAGTTAGATGTCGATTAACACTAAACCAGTCTAAAAATCAGTCCAGTTTCCCCAGCTGTAAACCCATTGGCTGTTAAACTCTTTTTTTTCTTATAATAAACTGACATGTTGATAACACATTCAGTTTATGTGTTTATGAGTAAACTTTCAGAATGCTCTGTTACATGAAGATCCATACTGTATGCATCTGTGAGTGTGGTGGTGCGTTGCGCTGGGACGAGTTAGCATAAGGGTGAGAGGGAAAAATCTGAGTATACTCCCTACAAAAATCTAGACTACACCACTGATTACAATATACATATGACATGCTAAACCACATGAAACGTTTCTGAAATTATATTCTGTAAGCCAAGGCTTGTTTTATTTGTCAAAGAAAGGGAGACTGATTTCTAGATAACGTTATGTATTTAATGTTTTGAAAACTGTTGTGAACCTGTGCTTAAGTCAAGTTTTTATTACACTTAAACTGATAAATTATTTAACAAATAAATCTTGAAATGAGACTTACTGCTCTCAAATCCTGTTATTTCATTTGATGCCAAAGGAAATTTTTTGTTTTTAAGGTTTTAGGCTTATGATAATTTTAATAGACATCAGTGTCTGATTTATTAATGTCCTTCTATTAATTGATTGGTTAGCCAAGAGAGTTATTTCACATAATTTGAGTTTTGTGACAAAAATGATACGGCCATAATAAATCAGTACTTTTGTACTTAAGTACATTTTGAGGCAGATACTTTTGTACTTTTACTCAAGTAAAAATTTTAAGCAAGTACTTCTACTTTTACTTGAGTAATATTTTACCCTGGGTATCTTTACTTTTACTCAAGTACACGATTTGTGTAATTCGTCCACCACTGTGCCTGACCAAAGACCACCGGCAGAACCCGCTTAATCTCCGCTTAATCTCCGCTTAATCTCCGCTTAATCTCCTTCCGTTTCAATGTGTATATATATATATATATATACCTCCCAAGGGTTTTTTCCTCCTATGACTTTTTTTTAACTTCCCCGGCTAAAATTCCGGGGTTTTTTTCTCCTAGGGGGTTTTTCAACCCGGGGAGGCAGCCTTTTTGGGCTTAACTTCTATACGTTACATTAGTAATACGTTTGCTTATAATGTTGATTTATAGCCGTAGCAAATTTAACTGCTTGTGCTATCGTTTATTATGTTGTGCTATCTGTCGATTTTCTGTGCTTTTCACTGCATCTATTATGTAAACCTGCTTTGATACAATTACCAAATTGTGAAAAGCGCTATATAAATAAAATTGAATTGAAAAAATTGAATTGAATATCTTATTCTTATCTAATCAAAGATTACACCAATGGGGTGAAGTAAGCAGTGAGTGCTCTACTGCCCTCTGCTGGCCTGGACAGACAAAAGCTAACAATATAAATAAAAGTGGATATACATATTTTAATAAAGGTGTTGCATTTCAATGTTAACATGATTCAATTTGATCTGTGTTTCATATGAATCGTATAGTATATTGTGCCTTATAAAATGTATCGTTATTAAAATTTATCATGAATCTTAAATATTTTCTGTTCATTTTAGACACGTCATACATTAAGTGACAGAACACTCTGATTGGTCATGCTTTATTTACAAATTTGGTATTGCCAGATTCAGCACAACCCCACCTTTCCAATAAGCCATCATATATGTTTCTATGATAATCCTGTCATGGTGGGATTACACCGAATAATGGAAAATTAAAGAAGAACCCAAACGCAGAGGATGTATCAAAAATAAACTATGTATTTAATAAGACAGAACAGAAAATACCCACGAGGGGGTAAAACAGAGGATAACTCAACACTGTGATTAAACACAAACCAAAACACGGGAACAAAACAGGAACGGGTAACAGAGCACACGGAATACATGAATCTCTGAACATTCAACAACGCACGCGCACAACACAGAGAACGCGAGGGCATTATAAAGACACCACATCAATGGGGAACAGGTGAACATAATTAATCACGTAAGACACGAGTACATAAAGGGAGTAGGGTGAAAGTGACAAGACACTGGGAACACGTGTCACACATACATGATGTGAAAACACACGTGTTCCCACGTAAACACAATGCTGCAATAGCCTTGCCCTCTAACATCCGACCTGTATAATAACCAAGGTCAGGCAAGACCATGACAGCCACAAAACACTGGGAACACGTGGAAGCCACACATACTATATGACTCCACATGTCCCCACACAGAACATAATACTGTCATGGCCTTGCCAGATACACTCAGACCTGAGTCTAATACAAAAGGTCTGGCAAGCCCATGATAGTACCCCCATCTTTAGAGACGGATACTAGACGTCCAAAAAACATAAACATTAAACACGAGGAACGAGAGACTGCACAACAGAAGACAACCACGACAAAATTACAACAAACAACAACGGTAAACAAACATACGTGACAAACAGGTTGGGGTGATTTAACAAAAACAGAACATCATGAAGGGGTGGTGGGGCAATAACAGGGGGAAAAAAATGTCCAGAATGTGGAAAATGAGTTCCAAAACTCTGCTGAAAAGCAGAGGAGTGACGTGTCCCGGGTTGCGCCGGCGGGTGACGTGTCTCCGGCTGCGCCGGCAGGTGACGTGTCTCCGGCTGCGCCGGCGGGTGAAGAGTCTCCGGCTGCGCTGGCGGGTGACGAGTCTCTGGCTGAGCCGGCGGGTGACGAGTCTCCGGCTGCGCCGGTTGCAGCTGCTGCTCCGACGCCCCCTCCGTCCTCTTCCTCCTCCGTCTGGAGGCTGGGAGTACTGGACGGATCTCTGGTGCGGGCGAGAACTCCGGTGCCGGGGCGATGGGAGGCGACCTCCCCAGTCTGATAGCCCCGGTCATGATGCCCCTCGGACTGGACGGAGTCGGACGGGATCCGGCAGATCTGACTGGTCTCCGCCAGGTGTTAACTTCGGGTCCGCATACGAGCGGGTCATAGAACTCGTAACCCGACTCGTATGCGGGACAGGAACCCCTTCCCCGTATCACCAGGCGGCTGCCGGAAAACATCCCTGCTGGGTTCAGTTGGTCGCGTGCGTTATGTCACGGTGGGATTACACAGAATAATGGAAAATTAAAGAAGAACTCAAACGCAGAGGATGTATCAAAAATAAACTATGTATTTAATAAACAGAACAGAAAATACCCACGTGGGGGTAAAACAGAGGATAACTCAACACTGTGATTAAACACAAACCAAAACACGGGAACAAAACAGGAACGGGTAACAGAGCACACGGAATACATGAATCTCTGAACATTCAACCACGCATGCGCACAACACAGAGAACGCGAGGGCATTATAAAGACACCACATCAATGGGGAACAGGTGAACATAATTAATCACGTAAGACATGAGTACATAAGGGAGTAGGGTGAAAGTGACAAGACACTGGGAACACGTGTCACACATACATGATGTGAAAACACACGTGTTCCCACATAAACACAATGCTGCCATAGCCTTGCCCTTTAACATCCGACCTGTATAATAACCAAGGTCAGGCAAGACCATGACAGCCACAAAACACTGGGAACACGTGGAAGCCACACATACTATATGACTCCACATGTCCCCACACAGAACATAATACTGTCATGGCCTTGCCCGATACACTCAGACCTGAGTCTAATACAAAAGGTCTGGCAAGTCCATGACAAATCCATGGCAAAGCAACCACAAAGTTAATGAAAACATTCTGCATAGATATTAAATTTGTATATGTCCGCTTATTGTAGTTATGTGTTTATATGTCCATACATCAAGATATTCACATCCAGTCTGTTCTGGTAGGTAAATCAACTTCCTGACTACAAACATGTCAAGTTTCAAAGCTCTCAGAGCTTGTGGTATTGATCTGCACTAGTTTATTTGCCTTAACTCCCATACGGACAAGGCTATATTTTACTCTTTTTTTGTTTTGGGGTGTATAACAATATCTATTAATTTAACAATCTTAGCAGTAAAATATTTTGAGCCAAGAATCCATTTCATATATGGGAGACCTTAGAGATGAGGAAAAACATAATTGGGTTTAGTTCTACCTCCGGTAGGGGTATCTCAAAAATTCTGGGGCATTGTCACTAGCCTAATAAACTCGACCTTTAGGCGGAGAAGAGCCTGAGAGAAGCTCAATAGAGCAATCGTAGGATCGGTGAGGAGGTAGTGAGGTGGCTCGGGCTTTACTGAACACCTGATGCAGATCAGAATATTATGTAAAATTCAATCTCCTCACGATGATTGCCAGAAACAAATAGACTTACAGGGGGGGTGCGCGATGGGTGATCAAAGCCATCTGTTGACCCTTTAGTGTCCAAGAGGACAAAGACTTGGTTAAAGGTTCAGCAGGAATGCCCCAGGATTCGGCTAACTTAGCGTCCAAAAAACTTGCCTCAGCTCCAGAATCCAATAAAGCCTGAGCAGGGGCGATTCTAGGATTTTCCTTTTAGGGGGGCTCAGCCCCCAGTAAGGGTATGATTTAAAAAAATATTATTTTACTATTCAGTAGGGCTGTATACTACCAACCTTACTGCAATCCACTATTCCATTGTATTCCCTGTGTTTCATAAATGGGACAAGAAAATTTTCAGTTGGGAATGGAGATTTTTTTACAATGACTTCCTGATTCATTATTCACTGTGCAAATACACAACACACGTTTCCAGTACAAACACATCATTTTACTGTTTTTACTGTTTTATTGTAATTTATCTTAAAGGTTAATATTAATTGTTGATATAGACACTGTGTTAATCTGGGAACAAATTTATACAGATCTAAAATATAGAAAAGGGGACTGACCAACAAGTGATCTACCTTAATACTGAGTTGTCAAGATGCAGTATGATGTGGTTTTCAGGACAGGGTTTAGATTAAGCCAGGACTAGGCCTTAGTTATATTATGATGTTTATGTAGTTTTTACAAGCATATCTTACAAAAATATTGCAGGTGTGCAGCAAACAAATCAGTAGTACAAGGTGTGTGCAAGGCGGACTGGCGGCTGTTCTGGCCCGCCGTGCAGTCAGCGCAGGTTGACATGTGAAAATAATATGACATGAATGAATGATGGACCTCTTAAAATCTACGAATCAGGCAATCGCGGTGCGAAAATGCCAGCACATGAACTAACGGCGGCAACCCACTGCCTTTTTGGCTTTATCTAACAAATATGCAGCGCAAAGGAGAAGCAGAGAGAGAGACAGACGCAGCGAGATGCTGCAAAATCACAGAAATATTCGCCAAGAAGGGAGCAGGTCAGTCAAGTTACCAGTAAACGCACACATCTATATATTATTATTGCTGATTAGCGTTACATGTTTTAAAGTCAGGTGCTGGCGTGATGCATTGCTTTATGTACAGTTGCTCTTAACGCATCAAGCAGATAATTTCATGCAGCAAAACAAACACCAGGTGATTGTGAAGTTTATCATTTTATAAAACTTGTTTTTTTGTGTAAAAACTGGATCAAAAGTGCAAATCAAGCTTTTTATGGCAATTTCACCTTATATTTGCAGTTCTTTAAAATAATTTTTTAAAATCTAATAATATAAGTAAAGTATAGGTTATTAAATATGTTTGTTTCATTTAAAATATTAATATTTCAACATTTGAACTCCTTCCTTTTAAAAAGTGTATGCCACATGTGTGTTTGTCTGTGGTATGGTAGACTACATTGTGTATTACTAGTAAGTTTTTGAGGGTTCACCTACTAGACATAGGGAATGTTTCCCAGACAGGGATTGAGTCTAGTTCAAGACTAAAATGCCTGTTTAAGTTTTAGTTCTTAACTAAAAGTAGCTTGCACTAACATATCTTAAAATACATCAGTCACATTGTTTTGTCTCAAGATGCACACCTGTAATATTTTTGTAAGATATGCTTGTAAAAACTACATAAACATCATAATATAACTAAGGCCTAGTCCTGGCTTAATCTAAACCCTGTCCTGAAAACCACATCATACTGCATCTTGACAACTCAGTATTAAGGTAGATCACTTGTTGGTCAGTCCCCTTTTCTATATTTTAGATCTGTATAAATTTGTTCCCAGATTAACACAATGTCTATATTAACAATTAATATTAACCTTTAAGATAAATTACAATAAAACAGTAAAAACAGTAAAATGATGTGTTTGTACTGAAAACGTGTGTTGTGTATTTGCACAGTGAATAATGAATCAGGAAGTCATTGTAAAAAAATCTCCATTCCCAACTGAAAATGTTCTTGTCCCATTTATGAAACACAGGGAATACAATGGAATAGTGGATTGCAGTAAGGTTGGTAGTATACAGCCCTACTGAATAGTAAAATAATATTTTTTTAAATCATACCCTTACTGGGGGCTGAGCCCCCCTAAAAGGAAAATCCTAGAATCGCCCCTGCTGCTCGGCCCCCCTGCGGATTGAAAAACGCGCTAAATCCATGCTGACTCAGATCAGGGGAGGAGCCAAAACTTGACGCAGCAAGCTGCCTTTTCTAAAGAGTTTTTATAGGTGACTGACGCGATCACAAATTAATGAATCAAATAATTTTTAGGGGGCTGGGCTGAATTTTAGGGGGGCTGAAGCCCTGAGCCTGAGAATGAAAATCAGAGTTATTAAAGTTTATGATCACAGAAAGTTGTGTACGGCCCCCGGGATAATTATAAACTGGAGAAGCGACCACCGGTACTCCCGACTCTACCAGCGGGCAGACCCTTTTACTGGACAACTGACAGCCATATGTCCCGGCTTACCGCAGTAGAGACGTAACACATTAGATAGGCGATGCTGCCTCTCCCTGTTGGTAAGCCGAAGCCTTCCTAATTGCATGGGTTCTCCGTCTGCAGCAGATGGTGTTGTGTGTGCGTGACTAGACTCCTGAGATGAGGAGTTGGTGAGGTATTGTCGAAATGATTGACGATGACTACGTTGACGGTGACGTGTCTCCACCCGTAAAGCCAGCTCAATCGCCGCCTCCAGGGACACAGGTAGATTGTGTGATGCAATGTCATCTTGAATCTCAGATTTAAGTCCGTCGAGAAACTGGACTCGTAAGGCAGCATCATTCCAACCACTGGAGGAGGCGAGAGTCTTAAATCTGATGCTTTAATCAGAAACAGAATTATTGCCCTGATTAAGTCTGACCAACTCAGCGGCCGCCATATCGCCCTGGAGCGAACGGTCAAACAACTTCAACATCTCGATGCGGAGACTCTTAAAGCTGAGCGTGCATGGTGCTTTGGCCTCCCACACAGCCATTCCCCAGTCTCTCGCCCTCCCGGTGAGTAGAGTTAAAATGTAAGCCACCCTGGAAGTATCCAAGGTGTAACACCAGGGCTGGAGGGCGAAGACCAGGGAACACTGTGCAAGAAAGGCTCTTCATCCACTCGTATCTCTGTCGTAAGTGGGGGGGTTAACAGTCTGAGGCTCTTGGTCCGAACCTGATGCTGCGTCTGGAGGAGGAGTGGGAAGCATACCACCAACAGCTGATCTTACTTGCTCCAGACGATCATTAGGACGAGAGCTGGTCCGAGAGCCGCTGAAAATCATGAGAAGCAGACGTGAGTAAGGAAGAGTGTTGGTCAATGACCACTCCCTGCTGGGTCAGAGCTGCTTGCATCGCCTCCAAACTGTCATTACTTGCAGATTTCATACTGTTGGTGTGCTCGTACTGTTAGAATCAGGTAGTCAGACACAGAATCTGATGCAAGTAAAAGTTTATTAAAAGACAGACAGCGGTAGCAGTACTCAATAAATAATCTCCCGAAGGCCAGGCAGGTATTAAAAGGCTATAGTCCAAAGTTCTTAACTCTTTCCCCGCCATTGACGAGATATCTCGTGAATTAAGAGAAAACGCTTCCCCGCCAATGACGAGATTTTCCGTCTTTCCGTAATACCGCTATTATCCACCAGGTGGCGCCCTTCCGCAACTTTTTAAAACCGGAAGTATTGCCCTCTGGCAAGCTGCTGCATGTCTGTGTCTGTTTTAAAGATCGCTCTGAATGGGAACTCTATGAAAAGTCCGTCACAAAAATGGAATTATCTCTGCTTTTTGCTCAAAATGTGATGTTTTTGCAGAAACCTACCCATATTCAAAAGCTGATTACAAAAGAACTACTCAAGGTAGGATGAAACAGGTTTTTTTGTTTGAAAGCAGAGGGTCTGTTCTTTCATTTGGTATACTGTATGTTTATTTATTTGAAGAAGAACATTTTCTGGAAGGCATTAAACTTTTGTGAAAATCATGAAAAACGCTGGCGCTGGCTGGCAACTTTTTTTAAAAACGCTGGCGGTGAAAGAGTTAAAAAGGGCAACCCTGTAAATCTCCTGATGACCAGTCAGGTATGAAGGCGATAGTCCACAGTCAAAGTCCTCGGTTCTATTCTAAAGGCGGGAAACACAGAGCACCCGCTTGGAGAAAAATAGATAATCCACAGTCACAATGAGTCCTTGGTTCTATTCTGAAGGCGAGAAACACCGAGCACCCGCTTGGAGAGGGAGAGATAATTCACAGTCACACGAAAGCCGGTAGATGTGAAGGAGATAACACTGGAAGCACTGGAGAGAAAAAAAAGGGTAAATCCACTTGTGATGAAAAGGGAACTTTAAACTGGGAGCTCACCATAAGCAGCAAATCCTGGAGGCAACTACTGAACTAGGAAAACACAGACTAGAAAATAAAACAGAGCAGCAAAACGTGGCAATGATCAACCGAACAAAACAACACGAGCACGCAAAGAGACGCACACACACAGAAGATTAAATAGACAGAGGAAATAAGCTGCAGCTGGAAGCAATCAGCAGACGAAAGGGAGAGAGCAGGTGCACACAAGAGGGTATGACATGCCCACAAAGGTGAGAACACACACACACACACACACACACACACACAGAACGATGACAACCCCGGGACGTGACAGCTTCTGTACTGAATATTGTGAGGGGGTGGTCTGTGAGACGGTGGGCGAGTCTCTCTGCTGTCATTCAAACCCGAGCGGGAGTAATGATGAGTTTATATGGACGCAAACTAATATTATGTCGGAGTCCATTGCTTTTGTTGTAAGTAAACATGTTGCACAGTGTTTTGAACTTTAATAATTTAAACCACTAAAGTTGACTGCTTTTGCCATTTGGAATTTATTCTGTTTGAATCTGATTGGTTCAGTTTACATATTTCTACTGGGTATTGTTTTATTTATGTAAGTTTAATAAGTTTAAGTTATTAAACTTTATTAGACGCAATGCTGTGTGCATCGTGCATCGGAGCTCCGTTGAGATCATCATCTAAATCCTATTTTCTTACTATCTTGTTCCTATTTATATAATATAACTTATTAGTTTATCTTAGGAATACTTTACTGTGACGATTATTGAGCAGTACTACCATGTAAAACGATTTATCACTAATAAACACCCATTGTTAGCATAAAGCTCGCTAGCATCAACAAACGGTGCCGACTAAAGTTAGCATTTGCCGATCTGATGGCGGATTCATCCGAAATATGCTTTTCAGACCTGTCCTCACCTGAGTGGGAAGCTGTGGAGGAGCTGCTGCCCAGCTTTCGCAAATCCAACGCGAGGTACAGCGCACATTTCACCATGGCTCCTATCTAGCCCCTAAGCTCTGGAATGATTTACCAACCGATGTCCGAGAATCAGACACAGTCTGAAAATGTTACATTACATCCTAAAATGTTATTATTCCTTATCAATCCAGAGATCCATTGATCAAAACATCAGTATGTACAAAAGGCTCTAAACAAAATTAGCTTCTGGCATGATTGGGTATACAGCTTTATTGTTTGAATCTGTCAAAGTGCTCTCTCGAGATAATAAGACTTAAAACTTTTCTCTTCAACAAAGCATTCACATAATTTGTCTAGTAAAGGTAGTTAACTCACAATAGTTCTTTTTTTACGGAACAAAGCAATCACGATCATAACACAGACAAACCTAATAAATAAATAAACAAAAACCTTATCAGCATGAACACAAAATGAATTGCAGTAAATAGTTTGCCACCGTTTGCCACTGACTCTGCATTAACGACGACAGTGGGGCCTCCGGCCTTAGTCAAACGGGTTGTCATCAGTGGCGGCTGGTCACTAGGGGGCACCGCCCCCTTAAAGCTGGCCAGAGAGGAAAGCTACTTTAACATGTTACCAAAAAGTTAAATATATAGTGCAAATTAATACAAAATAAATTCATTTAGTTGTACTATTTCACTGTTAGTCATGTTATAAATTATTTAAAACAATTAAAAATCAAAACTGAGTTCGTTGTGTGTGTGTGTCATGTTTGTGTGTCTTGGGCGCACCCCTAATGAGTGTCTATGTAGGTCAGGAAAAGGGTAAAAACATGTGACCTGAGGCTGAGCTCTAAGTGGCTGGTTTTGGATCCGCCCTGGGGCGCAGGACTGTGTGCCCCAAACACTCCCACTTATGTTGAAAGCGAATCAATATTGCTTTTAATGTTTTTTACCTCCTGTGATTGGATCGTTCGAAGAGTCTCATAACCGCGTTGGAGATTGCTGTGTTAAATGATAGCTACAGTACAGATCAGTGAAAGCAAGTGAAATATCTTGAGATGAAGGAAAATATGCTTTTATCCTTACAAAATCACCCTTTACAAGGTATTTAATTGATGAATAAATAAAGGATTAAGAAGCTTGGACCAGATCGACCAACGGAGTCAAATGATGGCAGTCTGTGTTCTCCACCACTTCTCATGGCAAACAGAGTTGGCTAGCTGAATATCATGTAAGTCTTCTTGAGTTTTATTTTTTCCCTGTTTGCTGTTTTAAAGTCTGAATGCATGATAGACGTGCACGACATGAACTTTGTGGCACGTTTGAGCTTGTGTTGCTTGGACATAATGAGAGCGAGTGCTGCTATAATCCGGTATATTACGTGGCTTGGTAAACTTTGTTGTTAGTTTTGTGGTTGTAGAGTTTAAAAAGCACCCACGAGAAAACCACTGTTTTTAAGGAAACAAGGTCAAGGTCAAGGTATCTTTATTGGTACCCGAAGGTAAATTTGTTGCGCAGACCAGACATTCAGCAATCCAAACTTAAAAACAATTCATAAAACAAAGACATAATAACATACAATAACAATAAAATATTACAATATGTAAAAAGGTCATGAAACTTTGCTTCTGCACACACCCTCAATACCCAACTAAAATATATAAAATAACCATACATATCATCTCCTGCTTTTTTCGTTCAATAGTTTTATAGCAGCATGTACAAAAGTGTTCCTATATTGTTTAGTTCTCCACCTAGGGGCCACGAACCGACATCCAGAGGGGAGTAGCTGGAACTCATCATGTAAAGGGTGGGACCAATCTTTAATTATAAAACTCGCCTTGCGCTTAAAAAACTAGAATAAAGGTCTGCTAAGTTAAGCTGTGGCTCACCTATGATCTTACTTGCCCACCTAATAATTTGATTTAAAGAGTTTTTGTTCTTCAAAGACAAATTTCCAAACCACGCTACAAGGGAGAACGACAAGATTGATTCAATAAATGCCCTATAAAAAAGGGTCATCATAGTTTTATCAATATGAAATCTGGACAGTTTTCTGAGGCAAAACAGACGCTGATGGCCCTTTTTACATACCACCTCACAGCTTCACGAAACTTCACGAACCGTGCATATTGAGCTGATGGACTGTATGTAACAGTTACTTAGTCTGTTGTGAGGGGAAAATGTGCTTGTGCTATTGCTATAAAAGCAAAAAGAAACGTACGAGCCTGTGATTAGGCAACTTTAGTGTCTCTTTTTGTGTGTATTCAGTTGCGTTAAACGAAAAGTCTTTGACGGAGAAAATTTAAGCAGGATAAAGAAAAATATAAGCGCCATTTTGGCAGATGCCCATACAACTCAACTTGAGAATGTAAGTCCTAAGTATATCCAGCTGGTGGCAGTGTGTTGCTCAAATGACGCCCTGGTTTCTAGATATTCTCGCGATATTTTGATGTCATACACTGATTGGTCTGCGCATGGCTGCTTAAGTTGAACACTACAGGAGTGCTGCAACAAGATGCCTGTCTTTAAGGTAAAGATACAAAATCTAATGACAAGAGTCTGCATTAATCTGCCTTCATGCGTTTATTACATAAGATGGTTTCAGATGAGTTTAGTTCAATTCAGATTTTTACATGTTTATTGATATTTTAATCGCAGTAGTATTTTGTTATTTGATTTGCCTGTTCAGCATAAAGCTCCGTGTTTTATTGCCTCTGCTGTCACTGTGAGAAAAAAACATTAATTAATCTGCTTCATGTGATGGTAAAATGATGCACGGTCTCCATTTATCTGTTCTCTAAACAAATGAATAAACACATTTGTATGCTCGTCTTGTAAGATTATGATTAGAAATGGACATGTGAACGAAAATGAAAATAATTAAAACATGAAATGACGGATAATAAATGACTGTGAAGGACTCTTTACAACGCTGTTTTTCAAAAAAAATGACGGAGATTGAAAATGTCCATCGCAACCTCTCTCTCTCTCTCTCTCTCTGTGTGTGTGTGTGTGTGTGTGTGTGTGTGTGTGCGTGCGTGCGTGCGAATGATTACCTTGATATTAGCTCATTACAGATTCATAGTACATTTATTTCGTGCGTTTGATTTCAACTGTAACATTTTCAGCATTACATGCTAATGATACTCATCACCTGATAAATGGCTATTAAGAGTACTGCATTACTACAGTAAAAGTTTGATTTTGAGTGTGTTTGCGCCCCCCCAAATTTTTTTAGCACCAGCCGCCACTGGTTGTCATGTATGGTCGGGTTGCCAACCCGTTTGACTAGGGCCGGAGGCCCCATTGTCGTCGTTAATGCATATTCATATATATATATATATATATATATATATATATATATATATATATATATATATCCCTAGGGTTTTTCCCTCCTAGGACTTTTTTTATTTCCCCGGCTTAAAAGTCTGGGTTTTTTTCTCTTAGGGTTTTTTTTAACCCGGGGAGGCAGCCTTCTTGGGCTTAACTTAAGATCCTCTTCTAGACGTTACATTAGTAAAATGCTCGTTTATAATGTTGATTCATAGCCGCAGCAAATTTAGCTGCTCATGCTATCGTTTATTATGTTGTGCTATCTGTCGATTTTCTGTGCTTTTCACTGCTTCTATTAATGTAAAGCTGCTTTGAAACAATTAGCAATTGTGAAAAGTGCTATATAAATAAAATTGAATTGAAATGAATTGAATTAACACTAAAACAATGACATTTGCTCATCTTTTCAATCTGTTTTTGTAATGCATTTCAACATCGTGGTAATACCGTCTACCGTAATAAAACCGAAAATAAAATCACCGCAACATGAAAATTTAACACCGGCACAAGCCTATTGAGGAGTTTGGTCTCAAGACTCGGCACTAAACTGAATACAATAAAATGAGTTGAGTTAGAATAAGGGGTTGTGTACACCAAAACTTTTACGCCGGCGGCCGGCGCATGTTTTCAATTGTTTCCAATGGAAGCTCTGCGTTTTTCAAACTTCGAGTCAAAAGCTCCGCTCATCAAAGTCCGTTTTTACACGGCCGTCCAATCACAGTGTAGGAGGGGCGGGACATTACCACAGCAACCAACCGGCTCACAGCTGAAGTATCACAGCTACCAAACCACTCGGCTGAAGAAAGCTGGCACTCAGCTGAAAAAACAGCTGGCATTCGGCACTGTCCAGGCGTTTTCAGCCGCATTTAAAAGTTTTGGTGTGCACAACCCCACAGTATATTCACTGCAGCGGTGGATCGGCTACTTTTCTTTATCTTTTCTAAATTTGTAAATGTTGTGTACTTTCAAAGCGGTGCAGACATGTGTGCGTGCAAGATGGACGCGAGAAGAAAGTACTGTACCTTTTCCGTCTGCTATGATCCAGGCTTTAATGCAACCTGCTTGTGCTTTAATAAGGTGCTTGTCGTTGTTTGCGATCCATGACGAGAAACGGACGTAAGTCCAACATTACACAAAAGTACTGATCAATCCATATCGAGTAAAAATGTCCAGAGCTTATCATCGTTATCGATTTAAATTTAATCGCGATTCGATGTGATATCGTTTATTGGCACAGCCCTACATTACGGAAAATACATTGGAGTGCATGTGGGATTTGTCGGGATCGTTTGTTTTTAGCTCATTCACACTGCCAGTGATTTGCCGGAATCTGTGTGTGCGTTCACAGAAAGACATGTTATGTAAAGTCCTGCACTTGGTAGTGTGATGACAGAATTTTCATTTTTAATTCTCTCTTCAGAAACCACTCGCATGCACTTTTGTTTATGATAAGACTATAAAGAAGAATGTGACATGCCATTCTAGTGTGCTGGTGAATGATCTCAGCTTCAGATCGGATATTTGACAAGCTCCCTTCAGTCCAGTTTGCAGACATTTCTCATCATGTTTGTTAATGTAAACCTCTAATTTTAAAGATCTGAACCATAACTTCATGTTGCCATGACACACGCCTCCTGACTATGACACGCCCCTTACCGCATTGTTCTGTGTCTTGTTCACAATGAGGGCTTTATGGGTATCTTACGGCATGTTACTAGGTCCTCTTTCCGGGAACAATCCCAGAACATTTATGTTCACACAGAACAGCTTGTCTTCAAATGTTATGGGTATTTTCTGGGACCAAATGTCTGTGTAAATGAGGTTTAAATGTCACAGGAGAAAAGCAGACGGCTGTTTATATAAACTTTGAGTAGAGGAGACCGGGGGTGGTTGTCACAATTTTTACTCATGCATGAATTGCTCATCTTCAAAAAATCTTTCAGCAGTAATTCCTACATGAAATGAAACTTTGGAGTCTTGGCTTTAAATGTGCATACTTTTTACTTTTCGAATGTATTGTAACAGGAAGTAATTAACCATCAAAGATACTCTGACACAATGTGACACCCAACCCCATCACGGGGTTGGTTGTCCCTATAGTGGTTCAATAGGATTTCAGTGATAAATTGGGATCTGAAAAGATAATGTGTAACTTTTTAGTTTTTTAAGATAGAAACTGCAAAAAGTTTTAATATGAATCCACCCCTATGATAGTTGTTATTAATGCCCATTATGTTTTAACAATGTAATTATAGTGGGTGATCAGTTACTTGAATAGGCTTTATGCCCAGCAGCACTATGAACTTCAGCCAGCTCCTTGTTTCCTGTCTGCCATTATTGGACAAACTGATTAATCCAGGTGTGTCTGAGTATTGTTGTTGTGACTACTGAGGTCAGGCACACCTGGATTAATCAGTTTGTCCAATAATGGCAGACAGGAAACAAGAAGCTGGCTGAAGTTCAGGAAGTAGTGCAGCTGGGCATAAAGCCTATTGTCCACTGTGTTGAGAAATAAAATGAAATAATTTTTAGTGTTAAAACCTCTTTATTTAATGCTTTATTTATTTTATTTTAACAGCAAACAAAAACAAACAAACAAACAGACCAACAGTCTTAAAAGGTCTACATGTCCAATACTCACATGTGACAACCAACCCCGCAAGCTATGTGACAACCATCCCCAACTGACTTCTTGACAAACATGATAAGCTAGCTGCCACACGGCTTTAACTTGATCGCTAAAAGATGACTCAAAATAAAGCTACTACTTTTGGCTTTTTAATGAGTGTTTTGTTTTTTAAGTAATAATATCCTACAAGATCTCAACACAAAAACAACACCAACATGAAAATTTACTCTGACACATAAAAATAAAAAAATGTCTCCTAACCTCAATGTTTTGTGTCTGCTCAGCAAAATTTCAAGTGCAAATGAGTAAGCTATTAAAGGCTAACAAATTGATATCAAAATTGTACCACAGTGCCATGTAGTATGTCTGGAATAAGCAGTGTGACAACCAACCCATGAGACAAGTAGCCCCGGTCTATAGAATTGCATTATTGCTTTGAAAATCAACATATGTATGTCTTATATTGTTCTGTATTTTCAGATATGAAATTAATATTTAGTTTACTAATATTTAACTCTAGGACACAAACTTACATACAGTAGTTAGCAGTAACTATGACTGAGATTATTTTAGTATAGTCATAAAATTACTGGTTTCTTTAAATATTCTTGTAAAAATAAGTTATTAATCATTGCTATCATTGTATAATGTAGAAAATATGTTCTCTGCTGTCATTATTTCCAAACATGTTAGCCATTTATGCCATAACATGTTAATAATGTTAGGTATGATAAAGATTACATTTGTATATATGTACTGTATCTTTCGCAGTAACTGTAGAATAGTGGGTTAAGCAAAGGACACTGTATAGAAGTGTTGCACACTTCTTGCACACAGCAGGCTTTCAAAAAAAAAAGTAAGCAAAAAATGGGGGGTCTGTGCCCCAGTAGAGCTTTATGTCTAGCAACCACCCTGGTTGCCAGCTAGTGCCAGCATTTTTTTATGATTTTGACTTAAGTTTAATGCCTTCCAGAAAATGTTCTTCTTTAAATAAATAAACATACAATATATCACATGAAAAAAACAGACCCTCTGCTTTCATTTGTTCTCCTTTTATCATCTCTCAAATATGGGTGTGTTTCTTAAAAAACACCACATTTTGAGCAAAAAGCTGAGATAATTGCATTTTTGTGAAGGACTTTTGATAGAGATCAGGTCCCGGTTCCCCGATAACGCTCACTCTTAGCACGTTAAGAAGGTTCAAAAAGATATATCTTAGCAAAGTTGTTTATGTTCCTATGTGTGTTCCCCCGAAGTGTCTCTTAGGAAGCTTCTTAACACGCTGCCTCTAAGGCTACGTTCATACTGCAGGGCTTAATGCTCAATTCCGATTTTTTTTAAAAATGTCATTTTTTTGCAAGGCCGTTCACATTTCCAATTAAATGCAACCTTTTTGTGATCTCCTGTGTGAACGTGAAATGACTCAGAAGTGACCCGCATGCGCAGAAGAGTACTCAATGGTCAATGACGTTGTGAGGACTCTGCCATAATCTTGTTGGTAATTATATCTAGTTTTGTATGGCAGGGTCCTAACAGTAAATGTTTTGTGTGGGAGAACGTGGTTTTGGTATTGTCATATCAGACCACGCTTTTCTCGTGTCTTGTGACTTTTCCCCGCTCCCTTGTATTCTCTTGTCATTGTGACTTTATCCCCGCTCCCTTACATTTTCCAGTCTTTGTTTTTATGTCTTGTTTAGTCTAGTGTTCTGTTTTCATGTGTATATATATTTATATATATTTATTTATACAGTATATAAATATATTTATGGTTTTGTCTTGTTTGTATTGTGGTTGTCTTGTGTTTGTATGTGTTTTAAAGGTTCACGTGTGCTTCCTCACAGGTGTTCCTGCTCTTTGTGATTGCCTCCTCATGTCTTCCTCACCTGTTGCTTGTTATCCCGTCATCATGTCTGTGTATTTAATCCCTGTGTGTTTAGTGTGTCTTTGCAAGTTCGTTTGTCAAATTTGTCTAAGATTGTCAAAAGATTGTCAAAATTTGTCAAAGTTGTCCATATACTCGTCTGTCACGGCGTATGTTCTCGCCATTTCTAGCTACGCTAGTTTTTAGTCGTGTTTTGTGTCTGATTCTAGTTTGTGGATTTATTTTCCCTACCCCAGTCTGAGCTCACTGCTACCCGAGAGTTTTCCTGAGGACTCTGATTACTCTACGGCTCTCTGGACTGTTTCTCTGCTGCCTGTTACAGACTGTCTTCAACCATTGTTGGATTTATAGACTGGTCTATCACTTTACAGCGGAGACTTATCGCGGCATTGTCGCTGTCCACTGGAGAGGTCCTTCATCACTGGAGCTGTCCAGCTTCTCTCATCAGTGTCTCTAACGCTCTCTCTCTCTCCCTCTGCCCGCCGCAGGATTTACCCCTGTCCCAGTGGCTTCCGTGACGCGGCGCTCACGGGAGCGGTCTACGCACCCTACCCCGTATCGGGGTCTCCATACTTCCTCCCACCGTTCGTTGTCTGGCCGGAGCCCGAGCGTGTGTGGTTCATCGTTCCGGTGCCTGTGTGTGTTCCCCGTCTCAGCCGTCTGCCCTGGTGTGGCTTTATGCCCAGACGTGCCATTGTCTGTTTGCTGTCATTATTGTTTAAATAAAACCTTCTGTTAACTGCATTGGGATCCTCTGTGTTTTGTGCCTGACAGAACGAACTTGCCATAAATGGATCCCGCAGTAATGGACCTACCCTGGCCTGCCTACAGAAGCCACCAAGCACATGTCCTGTTCGGCCTTCGGCAGAAGGGAGTCGATGTGAAGGATTTCGCCATGGACTTTTTGAGGGCTGCCAAGTACTCCGGCTTTACTGGGGCCGAGTTAAAGGTAATCTTCAACGGTTGCCTCGACAAACCCCTTTCTGCAGCAGAGCAGAGGACCCTGAGACCCCTGGACTTCATAGATACAGTGGAGTATTTAATGAACCGTGAAGAGCCAGGGGATTCTATTGACACCTCTCATTCTGCCCCTTTGTCATCTGTCCCAGAGGGCCGTGTTGTCGGGAGGATGGTCCTGGAGAGCTCAGCACCCACCACATCAAGCTCCATAAGCTCCGCCCCGCCAGCCAGCCTTCGGGGTAGTCGTCTGGCAATACGGGGAAGGGGCATTCTGACTGGGGCGATCAGGCTGGGGAGGTCGACTCTCGTCTCTCCAGCACCGGAGACTACGCCCGCACCCGATCTCCGTCCTGCATTACCGGCCTCCAGACGGAGGAAGAAGAGGAAGAAGGACTCCTCTGCTCTTCAGCCAGCTGCCATCCCTCAGTCCTCTGAGAAGCAGCAGCCTCTGTCTGCTCCGCTGCAGCCTCTGCCGTCTGCGCAGCCTCCGCTGCAGCCTCTGCCGTCTGCGCAGCCTCCGCTGCAGCCTCTGCCGTCTGCGCAGCCTCCGCTGCAGCCTCTGCCGTCTGCGCAGCCTCCGCTGCAGCTCCCTGTCATAGTCCCTGTCCCGTCTCCGCTGCCGTCCGCAGCGGCCCCTGTCACTGTCCCTTTGTCGTCTGCGCAGCCACCGCTGCAGCCCCTGCCGTCTGTGCAGCCACCGCTGCAGCCCCTGCCATCTGCGCAGCCTCCTGTCATTGCCCCTGTCTCATCGTCGCTGCTGTCTGCAGCCTCCCCTGTCATGATTCCTGTCTCGCCTCCACAGCCGTCCGCTGTGCCCCCTGTCACAGTCTCCATGTCGTCTCCGCCGCCGGACGCGGCGCCCCCCGTCATGGTTCCTGTCTCGTTTCCGCAGCCGCCCGCTGCGCCCCCTGTCACTGTCTCCATGTCGTCTCCGCTGCTGGCCGCAGCGCCCCCTGACACTGTTCCTGTTTCCCCTCAGCCTTCTAAACCTGACTTTGTTTTTCCCACTGTTTCCTCCCCTAAGAACCCCGTTAGACCCGCCCGGCCTCCACGCACCCAACCCTCAGTTACTCCCCGGGGTCAGAAGGCTCGTCCTGTACCCAGTCCAACCCCTCCTCCTGTAAACGCTGTTGTTCCCCCGCCCCCCCTCCCTTGTTTGTTGTTTTTGTTGTCCCACCCTAACCCTCTAGTTGTTTTGTCTTGTCTTCCTCTGTTGGTGTTTGTCATGTTTTCGTGGATGTTGTCCAGTGTCCAGTCTGTCTTGTCCTGTGTCTCTCCTTGAGGGCCGCCAGGGGGCGTCCCTTGAGGGGAGGGTCCTGTGAGGACTCTGCCATAATCTTGTTGGTAATTATATCTAGTTTTGTATGGCAGGGTCCTAACAGTAAATGTTTTGTGTGGGAGAACGTGGTTTTGGTATTGTCATATCAGACCACGCTTTTCTCGTGTCTTGTGACTTTTCCCCGCTCCCTTGTATTCTCTTGTCATTGTGACTTTATCCCCGCTCCCTTGCATTTTCCAGTCTTTGTTTTTATGTCTTGTTTAGTCTAGTGTTCTGTTTTCATGTGTATATATATTTATATATATTTATTTATATATAAATATATTTATGGTTTTGTCTTGTTTGTATTTTGGTTGTTTTGTGTTTGTATGTGTTTTAAAGGTTCACGTGTGCTTCCTCACAGGTGTTCCTGCTCTTTGTGATTGCCTCCTCATGTCTTCCTCACCTGTTGCTTGTTATCCCGTCATCATGTCTGTGTATTTAATCCCTGTGTGTTTAGTGTGTCTTTGCAAGTTCGTTTGTCAAATTTGTCTAAGATTGTCAAAAGATTGTCAAAATTTGTCAAAGTTGTCCATATACTCGTCTGTCACGGCGTATGTTCTCGCCATTTCTAGCTACGCTAGTTTCTAGTCGTGTTTTGTGTCTGATTCTAGTTTGTGGATTTATTTTCCCTACCCCAGTCTGAGCTCACTGCTACCCGAGAGTTTTCCTGAGGACTCTGATTACTCTACGGCTCTCTGGACTGTTTCTCTGCTGCCTGTTACAGACTGTCTTCAACCATTGTTGGATTTATAGACTGGTCTATCACTTTACTGCGGAGACTCATCGCGGCATTGTCGCTGTCCACTGGAGAGGTCCTTCATCACTGGAGCTGTCCAGCTTCTCTCATCAGTGTCTCTAACGCTCTCTCTCTCTCTCCCTCTGCCCACCGCAGGATTTACCCCTGTCCCAGTGGCTTCCGTGACGCGGCGCTCACGGGAGCGGTCTACGCACCCTACCCCGTATCGGGGTCTCCATACTTCCTCCCACCGTTCGTTGTCTGGCCGGAGCCCGAGCATGTGTGGTTCATCGTTCCGGTGCCTGTGTGTGTTCCCCGTCTCAGCCGTCTGCCCTGGTGTGGCTTTATGCCCAGACGTGCCATTGTCTGTTTGCTGTCATTATTGTTTAAATAAAACCTTCTGTTAACTGCATTGGGATCCTCTGTGTTTTGTGCCTGACAGACGTCACTTGTTAACTTTAAACATGGATGTCAACAACAGTGTAATCCAGGGCCGCTGGAAGTCATTTTGAACAGGGGGTGCTGTGAATTATTTTTTTTAACAAAAAACCTATGAGCCTATAGGCCTATTTAAAATACATTTTAAAAATAAATACATTGAGTTTCACTACTTTATTGTCATATACACTTCAGTGCACACAGCCAGGGTCTGAAACACACAGACATCATCAGTTATCAGATAAATATATGCGCTATTAATCAGAAACAGAAATACTTTTAATAATCCCAGGGGAAATTACTTTCGTTACAACTTCACATATACATACATACAACATATTTACATACAACAAATAATATTATAACAACATATAATATTAATTAAACTTTACAATTTTCAATGTCCATGCGGACGAACATATTTTGCTTTCGTAAGATCGTAAGATCTTTTTTTACTAAATAGTACTATTACTGTCTTTTTTAAACTTATAAATAATTCATAAATTGAAAAAAATAATAATAATGGGTTTAGTTCTGATATTGTATACTTTTATAAAGATATACATAGTGTAACTACATTTTTAGAATATATTAGGCTTTATATAAGGTTTGTACTCTAAAAATACTATTTGTTACAAACAAGAGATGAGTTCTCATCTCACCAAATCCAGGATTATATACAATAAATTCGTGGGGAAGCATTTAAAAACATTTAAAATTAGATGCATTTGTTTAAAGCAAAGCATTTATTAGCTACAGATGAAGCAGCTCTTTGTGCCTTCTAACGTCTCATAATCAGTCCCCATTTATGTCCAAGAGACTCAATAATAATCTTTTACATTTTAATCCTTTAATTTTTCATATTAAACAGCATTTTTGTGCTGCTTCGCATCCATGTATGTGAAAAGCAAACCCGCGTTGTCATCCCGTTAATACTGTATGCGCATATTATCAACGCGCTCTTTAATCTAGCAAAAGACACTAGCATCGCGCAGGTTGTATAATAAAGTCCAAAGTCTCTCATGAGCTAGGGGACGAATGCCCAGGGAGTTCAGAATTTCTGTGTGGGCATGCATTAGCCAAAGGTGTTTGAGTCTATTCTGGGTCATGGTGCTGATGCCCGTATCTTCAAAAGACGCAAGGCGGAGAAAGTGCGCTCGGATGAGGCCACGGGGATGCACAGACAGTAATGAAATTAAAACCCAAAATACACGTAATAACCTACGTGTGTCAAAAATAATTTCCTAAAATATTCATAAGTAATATATAAATTGTGCAAAAAAATCTCCCCAATAACAAAGGGGATCCTGCCTTGGAAACTCCGGCTACAATTCAATGTTTTTATTTAATTTGGAGATTTAGTGCGTCAAAGCAGTCATGACAAAAAAAAAAAACGACACATGAGAAATGACAAATACTTTGTGATCGTTACTTTAAATAATAAAAACTAAGCTTTATATACAAATCATTAAACGTTAATTTATAACAAGAAAAACACTGAAATTAATGATTTTATAGACAATACGCGGTGCAGATATTTTCCGTTTCAGCACCGAAATATAAAGAAACGGCTTACCTCTGTTTAAATACATTTAACATTTTAAAAACTTATACCCGTCGAAAAACATCCGTGTTTGTATGTTTAGTTTGATGAACTTCTATATGAGACGCAGAGCACATAGCCCGTTCGGCTAAATTGCATGCGCAAGCATTGCCAGCACGCAATAGCGCAACATCCATACAACGAAAAGCAATCCAAAATTTACGGACTTAAATTAGATCAGAATTGACGTTTATGATAAATACATTTTTTTAAATAAAATAAAGTCAGAAGTAATAAAGTGCAGAACAAATGTGCAAAATGCCTCAAGTGCACGGAAACAAAACACAAGCCAAATAGATAAATCAGATAACCCAGAGTGATTTATAAATAAAATAAAAAAGTAAAGAAATTATTAAAAGAACGAAAGAATAACCACAATTGCCAGCTTTGTCTTTTAATGTAGAAACAAAGAGGCAATGGTTTATGAACACAGAAACCTCTTATGGACGTGTAGCCCGGTCACAGAGGTTGTTGGATTTATAAACGCATTTTTAAAATATTTATTGAAAGCTGCTACTTCACATATTATTTGCAGCATTATAATAATATGCTGTATATTAATATAGTGGGAGAAAGCTGTTATATGTGAAATCAGATAACGTGTGCACCGGGTAGTTCATAACACATCTGCGACGATACGACTGTGAGATTTGTAGTCGAATCAGGCTTCTCCTATCGATGCATTAAATCTTCGACTATTCGGGGTCACACCTACAATCTTCTCGTTTAAAAAAAAAAAAAAGAAGGAGGAGAGCAAGGTTTTTGGCCATGGCGTTTTGTGCAGTGTTAGCAACGTCCGTCATGGTTGTTGTTTATCTTCTCGTTTCAGCCTACTTCAACACAGAATTATGACGTATGGGTCGGATACATGTGGCCTGGCCGTTCAGACGGAGGACGCATTTCAAAAGATCGGATACGTATCGGATTCAGGACCACATACCCAAGTGCCCTGGGTCACATTTGAAAATATCGGATCTGTGTCGTTCAGACTGTCATGAAAAGATTAGATACAGGTCGCATAGGGGCAAAAAAATCGGAATTGGTCGTTTCAGCCTGCAGTGTGAACGAAGTCTAAGTGCGACGTAACAATGTCGCTGTCCCAAGTGAAGGTGGTGAATTATTTGCAATCGATCTCTCAGGGATCGATTTTCCACTTCACGCGAAGCTGCATTATGGCGTTATGAAAGACAACACGTTCTATACAAATGGTACATTACTCAAATTATTCCAGTAACATTTATTTTAACATAGTTTAGTTATCCGTAAAATATAGACTATTAATTAAAGCTGTAGTCTACGATGTTGAAAATCGGTCTAGAAAGCCTGAGACGGTTAGTAAGTTTTAAAAAACTCATCCCGCCCCTCTGTGCTACCTGATCCCTCCCACCGGGAAACCACCTGAACAACGTCACTCATTCAACGTCACTCATTGATCACTGGTAGTAAACAGCAGAACAGAGATTTACCGAGCAGTAAACACATAAAGGCTTGAAGGAATGAACAATTACAATTATGATTGACGTTATTTACTTTCACAACAACGTTTGGCATACGTTTCCCCTCATGAGCTTCAAGAAATGACTTTATAAATATAATTACTTTGACCCGTGATACGCGATGGTAAACGGCTAACATTCCAATGCCGACCGGCAGCATCAGCATGTAGTCAGATTATAATACTATATTTATGTAACACCTCACACAATCTTTGTAAATATAATTATTTTGACCCGTGATACGCGATGCTAAACGGCTAACATTCCGATGCCGACCGGCAGCATCAGCATGTAGTCAGATTGATAATACTATATAACACCTCACACAATCTTAGTAAATATAATTACTTTGACCCGTGATACGCGATGTTAACGGCTAACATTCCGATGCCGACCGACAGCATGTTGTCAGACTCATAAAAAGATATTTATGTAACACCTCACACAATAAAAGTATAAATAAGTGCGTACCTGTTCAACAAAAGTCTGCCGTGTCGGCGTCGGTTTTCAGCCCCAAATCTCCCTGAAGCTTCCTCCAACGGTCACTGGCGGACCATATATTGATTCTACTTAGAGTCCGGCGTTTTTCAAATTTTTTTAACCTCTGCTCTTTCTTCAACAGACTTCCTTTTTCTTCCAACCTTTACTGTAGGGACAAGCAGGGGCTGCTTGCTGCTGTCATTTAGTTTTTTTTCCATTAGTGAGATGTTGCTGCTTCGCTAGCTACCATACACTGACACAAATTTCATGTCGCAGGCAGGAGAGGGGCGGGGTGGTGTGCGATGGGGTGGAGACGCGAGCACGAGGTGGATTTTCAAATGTAGCAGGGATTGGATGAGAGCAGTTAACCAATGTAAGCTGTCCGGCCGGACAGTTTACATTGGTCAACTTATTTGCTACCATACACCCAATAGACTGAATGGATTTTTTAAATTCTTTTTTCTCTTCATATTGTTAGGATGTTACTGTAGAACCATAAACAGCATCTAAACGAGGTTATTAATAATGAACAATCTTTGAAATCGTAGACCATAGCTTTAAATTATCAAATTGTCAGTAATACGGGTAGACGAACCGAGTATCCCTCTCTAATCATCCACCCTCCTTATCCCGTTGTGCCACTTGTGCCGCTTATTGACGTGGGTTTAACGACTTAAAAAAATTATATAATACACTTTTATACTAATGGTAAGGTACTTAACAATCAGAATTACTTGGCAAGCAGCTGTAGTACCTCTGTTTAATGCGGTATTGCTTGCCATCAGAGCCGGATTAACCCAAAGGCAAACTAGGCACGTGCCTAGGGCCCGATTGGCGGGATGGGGCCCAGACAGAGGGGGATTTTTTTTTTTTTTACAAATGTCCCATCTACAATTTCGCAGCTGTCGGGCGGGATCCCCGTATGTCCAAAACCATTGTTTGTCAGGAAATTAAAAAACGTCGTATTTTTTAAGTTATTAAACATTGTTTCATTAAAGACGAGCTTTATGACTCGGGAGCAGAGAGATACGAGCTTATGCTCTCATTGATAAAAATGGTACGGACACAGACGTCGCCGCTGCCAGCAGTGTTCAACAAATACTGCGGTCACATTGAGCCTTAAAGACGATGCTTCAATAGTTAACCAAAGCTGACTGTAGTATACATCTTACTAAACTCGATTTTAAAGGTTTACGATCTATAAGTGATGCAATACAAAACACGATGAGGGGACTGCTGTCTAATAAGTGGAAATGAATCTGCTCGCAAACTTACCTTCGTGGCTCACGGGCTTCCTTCTGCACAGAAGCATTACAGCTATCGAGTTTTAATAAATGTACTCAAAACCTAACTATTTTCACTTGTTAGTGCCTAACAAACAGAAGTATTATATTAATTAAACAGCCATTTTATCTCCAATAAATAAAACATTTACTTGTGTTTAACATTCACAAAATAATTTAATGGTGGTATGCAAAACATTCAATTGAATTCAAAATTGAATTCAATAAAAACATGCTACTTGTGTTTTACATGCACAAAATAATTTAATGGTGGTATCCAAAACATTCAATTTAATTAAAGTATTATATTATATACATTTTAAAACTTCAATGCATGTATGATAAGCCTATGATACGTAAATATTTAAAATACATCAATAACTGATTTCATAGGTTAACACAGATAAAATCATAGTTTAAGTCTTTCTTTATTAAGCCCATTACTGAGTGTATTTGTGTTTGTGAGTTTATGACTTTTGTTGTCTGAGGTGGTGACTCGGATGGGGACGCCAGTCATCAGAATGGTTGATTTTCAAGTTCATCGTTCCACTCTGTACCTGACAGAGTTCCTTTAAGGACACAGACATGGTTGCTGCAAAAAATAAATAAATAAAGGACAAACGATCATTTCCCTACGTTATATAAGGCATGTTTGCGTATAATAACGAGGCAAAAAAAAACAAACAGTTCCTTGCATAATAATTCATGACTGCAATGGCAGAACTAGCGGGGTCAAGATTTTTTTTTCTTTAAGCCCCACAAAAATCACGTTAGATACCAAACATGATAACAAAACCAATATGGATAGTGGCTAACTAAGTCAACTGCAAGCAATCTGTGTTTTAAATTCACTTCACAAACGTGAATAGCGTAAAGAAAAATCTAGCAGCCTCAGAAACGATACATTAGAGTTTAGCACTACCATTACTTCGAGATAAAACTGTTATACATAATATAAAAACTGTTATTATATAATTCATATAACTGAAACATAAATAACCAGTGTTTTGAGGACATTTACCTCAGTGGACGTGTTGCTCGACGAGGATTTCGTTGCGATTCTCAATCTTGAAGAGAAATATGCAACGAAGCTCTCCCGCGGATTACTGACACCTATTGGTTATTTACTTGTACTACTGCCTTAACAATGACACTCCCAATGGATAAGGTGAGGATAATTTAATAGCATTTAATAGAGCCGTGTAATGACGTATAAATAATAAATTTAGCAAAAAATTGTCTGATAGACTGGTTAATATACAACACATGACTTAATTTGGTATACAAACAACCAATTTGTAACCAAAGACTAGGCTATGTAAAATGTGAATTAACTTTTATTAGTAACTTTGGTAAGTTTCAGATTTCAATTCATAAATAACCTCGATGGGGGGGGGGCCCAAAAAATGCAGCCTGCCTATTGTAGTCCATTTATTTAATTCGGCTCTGCTTGCCATTAATGTTTTCAATAAAAAACAACCTATCTACAATAAACAGAGAGAGTTAGATACAGAATTATGGTCTGAGAAGATCCACCAGCTCCATAATGGGTTTTCTTGGGAGGCAATTTTTTTTTTATTTAGCCACGTCAGGCAAATTGTCAAAAGGTTTTAAGTGTTGCCTAATAAAAAAAATTGCCATGGACTAAACGGTTACGGGGTTACCGGTGTTACGGGGAAGTTTGTTCCCCCTATTTTTCCCTTTAGTGTAGTGTTTTTATAGCGTTTTTATCACATTATACGTTTATTCTTTATATACATTGAAAGTTTTAATGGCTACTGAGATGTGTGTGTGAGTGTGTGTGTGGTAGTGGACAGATGCCTTTTTTGTGTCCCAAGTTTCCAACAACTTAATATAAGGACTAAAAAACAGTGAATTGAAATGCATTATGACATTGCTTCACCCAGTTTTTGTCATTTATGTGAGACAGCAGGTGCGACACAGGACACACAGCTCACACAGACCTTTCACGGATGAATCCTCATGAAAATAATTCATTATACTAGATAACAATAAAAAACTTTAAATAAAATAAAAATGTAGTAATATGTGCACAGGAGATTTTGATTGATTGTTGTTTGTAGGGCGCGGTGTTGCTGGTGATGGGGTGCATGGTGCTGGAGAAAGATTGAAGAAAAATAAAGCCAGAAATGGTTTCCAAGTTGTCTAACTCTGTATCAAAGAATATTAGATACTTTTATAAACATTTAATAAGACATTTTAAATTACTGCTATTATTTTGCCATGAAACAAATAATGCAGGTTGGCAAGACATTTCTTTTGATTTTGCGTTTTGTTCCGCGATTGCGGAAAAGTTAAATGACGCGGATTTAGATGCGCTGTTTGTATGCATAATATTCTGCTATTACAATAAAGGTATTCAAAATCATTGCCGTACAGTATATGCACGACATAAACTGCTTGATAGCGCGTCTCATAATTTTCCATAGGAATGCTATGTGTTTATTATTATTTTTATTAAAACAGAACAACAATTAGTAAAATTACGTGTAGGGACCTTTAAAAATGTGCTTTATGCAACACTGAAAATAATGTCAATTTATTTCTTTTATTTCTATTTTAAAATGTAATATTATTTGCATTATTGGTTTAATTGTATATGGATTTGTTTTATATCCAGTGAATTAATGTGTTAAATGTGAGTTTATTATTTTTGGCCAATGACTGTTGAGTTAGAGGTTAAAGGTCATTTAACAACGATAGTGACGATGCGGAAGAGAGGGGAGGAGCAACGCACATGGCGAGAAGAGACTGCATGCGGGCTGTGTGTGCAAACGCAGACGTTAGCATATTTGGAGACTGATTAATATATTTGTCGTAATATTAAGGCCCAAAGTGTAACGAATCTGCATTTGTGTTATTTTGTTTGGTTTTCTAAAAGTTTAAAGTTATTTCATATCACCGCCTGCTTATAAGATGATGATATCTCTGCCATCGCGTGTAATGACGGTCTAGCGGCTACAATATTAACAACGTATGTATGAAGAGTGACTGCAGACGGGATTCTCGTTGTTTCTGAGACTTTGATTGCGACTGG
This sequence comes from Misgurnus anguillicaudatus, assembly GCF_027580225.2. Taxonomy (NCBI): domain Eukaryota; kingdom Metazoa; phylum Chordata; class Actinopteri; order Cypriniformes; family Cobitidae; genus Misgurnus; species Misgurnus anguillicaudatus. The sequence goes on from NC_073355.2 coordinate 53,716,832, forward strand.
ACGCGTTTTGTTGCTGAAATAAAGATCGCGTGTTTACACTGTGCTTGGATCAGCCTGGACTCATCGTGCAGCTGAATTGATCACCATGGTAACTGTCAGTTGACGCTGTTCGCGTGTCAATTTCGTTTTCCTTGGATGGATGTAAGTGAGTCTTCTTTTTTCCAAGTTTGCATAAAAGGATTTGTCTTTTAACTCTTCATACTTCAAATGTGCACCAACTGGGCCCCAATGAAAAACACTAGTGTTCGTGACTGAGTTGTTGGTTCATATAGACTGTGCATATAAAAACTGAAAGAGTGTAATATTTTACTAAAGGGTGAATTTGTAATATCATATGATGTGATAAAAACATTGGATGTGAGTTTCAAAGCATAAAAACTATGAGGTAACTAAAGTAACAAAAGGAAGACAAAACATATTTTGAGTGGGTGGTTTCAATCTTTATTTTCAAGGAAATAATTACTTTTCATACCCTGTGATACAGTTTATTTCATACTACATTTATACTACATTTCTGATATTGTTTGTTTGTTTATTACCTTTGCTCAACTAAAACTACAACAAAACAAAACTATTAGCCTAAGGAAATAAATAAGTGTTAATTTACTACTTTATATTTGTATTCTGGTGTTTTATTGTGCTTAGAGGATATTTGATACATTGAAAGGTACTATTTTGTATTAAGAGACTGTGTAAATACTATATTTTTACCGGCCAATTCACCATTCAACTGCCGGGAATCCAGGTTTCTTGGTTAACTCTTTCCCCGCCATTGATGAGATATCTCGTCAATTAAGAGAAAACGCTTCCCCGCCAATGACGAGATTTTCCGTCTTTCCGCAACACCGCTATTATCCACCAGGTGGCGCACTTCCGCAACTTTTTAAACCCGGAAGTATTGCCCTATGGCAAGCAGCTGCATGTCCGTGTCTGTTTTAAAGAACGCTCTGAATGGGATCTCTATGAAAAGTCCGTCACAAAAATGGAATTATCTCTGCTTTTTGCTCAAAATGTGGTGTTTTTGCAGAAACCTACCCATATTCAAAAGCTGATTACAAAAGAACCACTGAAGGTAGGAAGAAACGTTTTTTTTATTTGAAAGCAGAGGGTCTGTTCTTTCATTTGGTATATTGTATGTTTATATATTCAAAGAAGAACATTTTCTGGAAGGCATTAAACTTTGGTGAAAATCATGAAAAACGCTGGCGCTGGCTGGCAACTTTTTTTAAAAATGCTGGCGGTGAAAGAGTTAAGTTTAAAATAAGAAAATCATAACCTTTTTGTGTTAAAAATAGGGTTACATACGTATCTTAAACAAAACGAATAGACGGAAAACATTGTACCCGCCTTATAACATAAATAAATTTTAAGGTCCTTAGATTTTTTGAAACAAATGATTGGCTTGCATTTTTTTATGAATATAAAACTACAACAATATAAAACATGGACAAACTCACCTAAGTTAAGCAAAGAAATAAAAAGTTTATTATTTCAATAAAGGTATTCAAATTCATTGCCGTACAGTATATGCACGACATAAATTGCTTGATAGCATGTCTCCCACTAGCAGAATAACAATAATATAATGCATTTGGCTAGAATCGAGGTCGGAATGTTCACACCTTAAATGAACCGTACCAGAGTTCATTTGGAATCGGACCGAGACCACCTCTTCAGCTGGGTCTCGGTGCGGTTGTTTGGTCCGCACCAGAGTTCGATTGTTGTATTCACACATGCCCAAAAGGTCCACACCAAGGGGGGAAACGAACTTGAGTTCGATTCAATCGAACCAAACAAGGCAGGTTTGAATACACCCTAACACAGTGGTTTTCAATCCTGTCCCAGGGCACCCACTGCCCCGCCCACCCTGCATGTCTCCCCCATCCAACACACCCGATTCAGATCATCAGCTCATTAATGGAGAGATCCATGAACAGAACTGGGTGTGTCAGTTATGGGAGACATACAAAATGTGCAGAGCCGTGGGCCCCCCAGGACAAGACCGAAAACCACTGCCCTAACATATGTGCAAAGGACCCCCTGATTATAACATTGATTCTTTTTCTTCATGAAAATGTTATTCATTTCCAAAAGAATTAGAACTTTTCTTAGTGGGACATGATTTTGCTAAAGTTTCAAGAATCAGTGAGTAGATTTTCAAAATTTTAAAACTTTAATATTTTTCTGGACTCAATGCTAAATACATGTCTGGCTGTTGAAACGAACCAAAAGAAAACCCAAAAAATCGCATTCGTGATGATTTATGGTGATTTTATTTCCGTTACACCATTGCATACAATGACGCTGATGCGGGATTCCCCTGTTTCAAGATGGTGGCTCTAGTTTATACTTCGGTATTCTATGACAACAACCTGCACCTGTTTTCTCGGGTGCATACTTGAGTTTCTCCAATGTGCAGTGTGGATCTTTTAGTAGATCAGAGAACTGCTTCACTCCTGAGACTCCTGGATCATTGTCGCTCAGGTTCAGCTCTCTTAAGTGTGATGAAGGGTTTGATCTCAGAGCTGAAGCCAGATCACAAAAACCTGCAGCTGTCACCCCACACAGAGATAAACTACAAACACAGAGATGAAGAGTGAAGTTAAGATGATCATCAACACTCAAACACCACAAACGCACACATACACACGTTGGGTTTACATGAACAGACACACACACACACACACACACACACACACACACACACACACACACATGTTGGGTTTACATGAACAGACACACATGCACGTACACACACAGAGAGAGATAGACACACAGACACACACATGAACAGACACACACAGATACACACAACTCTTAATTTCTGACATACTGGAGTGTCTCCAGTGTGCAGTGTGGATCTTTCAGTAGATCAGAGATCTGCTTCACTCCTGAGACTCCAGGATGATTGTCGCTCAGGTTCAGCTCTCTTAAGTGTGATGAAGGATTTGATCTCAGAGCTGAAGCCAGATCACAAAAACCTGCAGCTGTCACCTCACACTGACATAAACTACAAACACAGAGATAAAGAGTGAAGTTAAGATGATCATCAACACACAAACACTTCTGATAAACACACACACACACACACATTCTTGTTTCCATGTTTTGTGGGGACATTTCATAGACGTCATGCATTTTATACCATACAAACTGTATATTCTATTCCCCTTACCTACCCCATTCCCTAACCCCAACCATCACAGAAACCCTTCTCCTACTACACATCCTCAAGAAACATCATTCTGTTTGATTTATAATCTTGTTTCCTCACATCAAAATGTCCCCACAAGGTCACAAAAATACTGGTATTCCTATCTTTGTGGGGACAATTGGTCCCCACAAAGTTATAATTACCAGGTACATACACAAACACACACACACACACACACACACACACACACACACACACACACACACACACACACACACACACACACGACTCTTAATGTCTGACATACTCGAGTTTCTCCAGTGTGCAGTGTGGATCTTTCAGTAGATCAGAGATCTGCTTCACTCCTGAGACTCCTAGATCATTGAAGCTCAGGTTCAGCTCTCTTAAGTGTGATGAAGGGTTTGATCTCAGAGCTGAAGCCAGATAACATAAACCTTCAGCTGTCACCCCACACCGACATAAACTACAAACACAGAGATGAAGAGTGAAGTTAAGATGATCATCAACACTCAAACACTTCTGATACACACACACACACACACACACACACACACACACACACACACACACACAGAGAGAGAGAGAGAGAGAGAGAGAGAGAGAGAGAGAGACACACACACACACACACACATAACTCTTAATGTCTGACATACTAGAGTTTCTCAAGTGTGCAGTTTGGATCTTTCAGTAGATCAGAGATCTGCTTCATTCCTGAGACTCCTGGATCATTGTTGCTCAGGTTCAGCTCTCTTAAGTGTGATGAAGGATTTGATCTCAGAGCTGAAGCCAGATCACAAAAACCTTCATCTCTCAGCCCCCACACAGATAAACTACAAACACAGAGATGAAGAGTGAAGTTAAGATGATCATCAACACACAAACACTTCACGCGCGCACACACACACACACACACACACACACACACACACACACACACACACACACACACACACACACACACACACACACACACACACACACACACACACACACACACACACACACACACACACACACTCTGGTTTCCATGTTTTGTGGGGACATTCCATAGACGTAATGCATTTTATACTGTACAAACTGTATATTCTATTCCCCTAACCTACCCCATTCTCTAACCCCAACCATCACACAAAACTTTCTTGTACCTTAGATTTTCAATAAACATCATCTTGATTTACAAGCTTGTTTCCTCATGGGGACATCAAAATGCCCCCACAAGGTCACCAAAACACTGGTATTCCTATCCTTGTGGGGACAATTGGTCCCCACAACGTGATAATTACCAGGTACACACACACACACACAAACAAACACACACACACACACACACACACACACACACACACACAGGACTCTTAATGTCTGACATACTTGAGTTTCTCAAGTGTGCAGTGTGGATCTTTCAGTAGATCAGAGATCTGCTTCACTCCTGAGACTCCTGGATTATTCTGGCTCAGGTTCAGCTCTCTTAAGTGTGATGAAGGGTTTGATCTCAGAGCTGAAGCCAGATCACAAAAACCTTCATCTGTCACCTTACACCCACATAAACTACAAACACAGAGATAAAGAGTAAAGATAAGATGATCATCAACAACACACAAACACTTCTGATACACACACAGACACAGAGAGAGAGAGAGAGAGAGAGAGACACACACACACACACACACACACACACACACACACACACACACACACACACACACACAGAGAGAGAGAGAGAGAGAGAGAGAGACACACACACACACACACACACACACACACACACACACACACACATGACTCTTAATGTCTGACATACTCGAGTGTCTCCAGTGTACATTGTGGATCTTTCAGTAGATCAGAGATCTGCTTCACTCCTGAGACTTCTAAAATATTGCGGCTCAGGTTCAGCTCTCTTAAGTTTGATGAAGGATTTGATCTCAGAGCTGAAGCCAGAACACAAAAACCTTCATCTGTCACCTTACACCCACATAAACTACAAACACAGAGATAAAGAGTAAAGATAAGATGATCATCAACAACACACAAACACTTCTGATACACACACAGACACAGAGAGAGAGAGAGAGAGAGAGAGACACACACACACACACACACACACACACACACACACACACACACACACACACACACACACAGAGAGAGAGAGAGAGAGAGAGAGAGACACACACACACACACACACACACACACACACACACACACACACATGACTCTTAATGTCTGACATACTCGAGTTTCTCCAGTGTGCAGTGTGGATCTTTCAGTAGATCAGAGATCTGCTTCACTCCTGAGACTCCTGGATCATTGCGGCTCAGGTTCAGCTCTCTTAAGTGTGATGAAGGATTTGATCTCAGAGCTGAAGCCAGATCACAAAAACCTTCATCTGTCACCTTACACCCACATAAACTACAAACACAGAGATAAAGAGTAAAGATAAGATGATCATCAACAACACACAAACACTTCTGATACACACACAGACACAGAGAGAGAGAGAGAGAGAGAGAGACACACACACACACACACACACACACACACACACACACACACACACACACACACACACAGAGAGAGAGAGAGAGAGAGAGAGAGACACACACACACACACACACACACACACACACACATGACTCTTAATGTCTGACATACTCGAGTTTCTCCAGTGTGCAGTGTGGATCTTTCAGTAGATCAGAGATCTGCTTCACTCCTGAGACTCCTGGATTATTGCCTCTCAGCTTCAGCTCTCTTAAGTGTGATGAAGGATTTGATCTCAGAGCTGAAGCCAGATCACAAAAACCTTCATCTGTCACCTCACACCGAGATAAACTACAAACACAGAGATGAAGAGTGACATTAAGATGATCATCAACAATCAAACACTTCTAACACACACACGCACGCACGCACGCACGCACGCACGCCTTACACACACACACACACACACACACACACACACACACACACACACACACACACACACACACACACGACTCTTAATGTCTGACATACTTGAGTTTCTCCAGTGTGCAGTGTGGGTCTTTCAGTAGATCAGAGATCTGCTTCACTCCTGAGACTCCTGGATTATTCTGGCTCAGGTTCAGCTCTCTTAAGTGTGATGAAGGGTTTGATCTCAGAGCTGAAGCCAGATCACAAAAACCTGCAGCTGTCACCCAACACCAACATAAACTACAAACACAGTGATAAAGATTGAAGTTAAGATGATCATCAACACACAAACACGTCTGATACACAGACACACACAAACACACACACATGCACGTACATGCACACACAGACACACACACACACACACACACACGCACACACACACACACACACACACACACACACACACACACACACACACACACACACATTTTAATATTTTATTTGTGTTCACATTTTACAATAAATTTCATTGAACACAAACAATCTTAGATACAAGCATTGTAATCCAATAATCATTGCCTCTGGTCTCAGTTTATGGGTACAAATAGCAACGCCTTCTCCATATGTGCCGACTACCAATTATTGCTGAAATTGAACAAAATTTTGCTAGAGCTTTTGCTCTTGGCTTAGGGAGACCAGCAATTTGCAGACCTCTGACCACTTGTCTGTGGACATTACCTAAGCTTCCAAATATATATACCAAAAACTTACATTTGTACCCCAGCTGCGCAACAATGTCTTTAAGTGGCTGGTATTTTAAGAGCTTAGTAAGGTAGGCTTCTTCCAGACTGTAATCAAATGTACAACCTACTTCAAGAATGGTCACTTCTCTGCTGTTCTCATCAACAACAACAACATCTGTTTTTTTTGCAGCAACATTTGAAAACACATTAGTTACACTATTACAGAGTTTGAACATGCAAGGTGAGACACATACATTCTTATAGATTTTTGTAGACTGTGAAACACATGGAATTATATTTTCAACCAGTAAGTCAACGATTCTGTCATGTCTGGCAACATACATTCCCTTATATGCATAACATCCATTCAAAACATGAGACAGGGATTCAATAATTAACTGGTTATCATGGTGCAAACAGTGTGAAGAGAATGAATTAGGGTACCAAAGGGAAAGATTGAGTCTAGTTGGAAGGACTTGCAATCTGGCTTTGATTGCAAAAGTCATTATGTCTTCATCAACCACAGAGTTTCTGAGTATTGAGTGAGAAACAGAATGGTCTGCAGTAAGAATACAAGCAATCTTTCCCTGTAGTTTAAGACCAATCCAGTGTTGCTGCTGTCGTTGTTGTTGTAGCCTTACAAGGTACCTTCGTGCATTGTCTGGTGATAGGTGAAATCCTGTATCCACAACAATAGCCCTTGCTGAGGTTAAACGATCGGTTATAAGATCTTCAGAAACAATTATGGTGGCTGTATCAGGTTTCACCCAGTCCAGGGATACTCCAAGTTTTACACAAAGGTCATTAAGGTCAGGCCAATCTGACCAGACCCCGAAACCAGCACAGTGTGTCTCCATCTTACAATTAGATTTTCTCTTAAAACCCAGAAAGCTTGACTCTCCCTCTCCTGCCAAAGGGACTTTGCGTCTTTTCATGTCCAGAAGCAGAGAGGATCTAGCAAGCTCTCTGACAGTATTGTCATCATTGTTTAACATTTTAATAAGATGTGACAATCTTGTTGCATTGTATATCCACTCCACATTTGGAACACCAAGACCACCGTCTTGTTTAGACTGGAAAATTATGTCTCTAGTAGTATGAGTGTTCAATCCAAACCACTTTCTTACTAAAGAAACCATTTTATCATTCAATTGACTCAGGGTCTTACTCATAAGGTGGACATTGGCAAAGAGATGTTGTATTTAGGGATGCTCACATTGACCGTTTAACCGTTAACCGAAGGTAAGAATTTATGACCGATTAACATTATCAGTTAAAATAAAAAAATATTTGTTAATACATGGTGCGTGTGTAGTCATGAGCCGACAGACATTTCGTCACTTTTCTATCTTTAATTTGTGAATGTCCTGTAAATGACACAAATGATTGCTGCCCTGACGGTCTGATCATTTGTATGCGTGTTTGGAAGCTGAACGGAGACGCGCGCGTGTCCCGGACCATGTGAGCAAAGCTCCCCTAAATATTCCGCTCTACTCTTCAAGCGCTCCACTCAGTCGCTCACCGCCCAAGCAAGCGCTCCGTTAACTTTCCGCTCACGCTAGCAAATAAACCAATTCCCGCTCAGATCCCGCTCCGACATAAAAAAAATATTTAGTAAGCCTAATTGTTTTCTGTACTGACGTTCTTGGATAATTGCATTTAATTAAAGTATTAGCTGATAAATCGCAGTTATGTACAGTTGTGTGTTGGCTATTAGACCTAGTTTAACTGATACGGTGCTCCGGATATAATTCAAATTAACAAATTGTTTCCACGTCATCCACGTTTTACTAATTCACAATTTTAAGTAATAATAAATGTAATAAGTAGCCTAATTACGAAATATTATAATAATTCGTTCCCCTTATGAGAAAAACATTTAACAAACTATACTATTATATAAATATATTATTTGAAAAAACTAAAATAAATTGAAGAACAATTTCAAGTGCAAAGTGCAAATTTACAGTGCATCAGTAAATACAGAACACAGCTGTGTCTTAAAGAAATTAAAATTAGACAGTATTTATGAACCTGTAAATGTACAAAACGAATGCAATACAGAAGGCCATAAGTATTTATTTATGGCATTTTCAATAGTATATTAGTAGCTAAATTAACGTGTATCTCTATGAAAACGAATAAATCATTATTTTGTCTAAATTCATCTGGATAGATCATTTTAGTCAGACTGATTTGTCAACATTTCAGAAGCTTAAATGCTATCTAAAACAACTTACATTTTATCCCGAGTGTTACTTGGTCAAAAATATGTAGAAATATAACCTACGCGAGAGCAAATTACAGAACAAAAATGTTTAGCTCACGCGGACCGAACGAAAAGCCGTTAATTAAGCGGACTCTGTAGAATAGAGGACGTGCTGAATCAGTCGAGTCGGCAGATTATCATCGATGTTTATAATGTTCCTCGCATGCTGTTGATGAAAAAAATTAATATCTAAATGTCCATGGAAGAGTCAAGTGTTCAGTCAGTTAATACTAAAGGCACCGGCGTTTTTGGCTGAAGCTTCCTCATCCACGGAGCGGAGAACTATACAGGTTTTTATTTTAAGTGGTTTAAATGCTGGTTAGCAATCAGTTATATTATGGCGCTTTGTATTTGTGTTGATCAGTTGGATTAAAGTTATTTTAATCTTTAAAACTGCATCTAGATGCAGACGACGCTACAGTTATTCTGTCATCTTAGTTTCATTTCTTTCATTTCTATATAAGGCTGGCGACTTCATTAAAACAATATTTGAACTACATAACTTATTGCTATAGATTCTCGAACTATCAAATTACCAAAGGGCATACTGGGATGAGCGAGCGGTGCTGCGTATTGAGCGAGCGGAGCGGAAACTTCGGAAATGCGCTCTGCGCTCTGATGGAAATATTACCACTCCGCTCCCGCTCCGCACCGCTCACATGCTCTGTAATAAACATCTCTCTTTTTGCACAATTGGAGAAAGACGACGCAAAAACAAAACTTTCTGAAAAGCAACCTGCTTTAGAAATGACCACTGTGGTAGATGAAACGGAGACAATCTGCCCTTTTTGGATATTAATCCTCTGGACTGATCGCGTGCTTTTTAATAAGGTGAATATATTGCGTGAATATCTGATAATGTATGAATCCTGGTTCTGTTGTTGATCTGTCGCTGCTGTTTGCACGTTCAAATTAAATCTTTTGTTTTTACTAGTTCACAGACAACCGTCAACTGTATTTTTACTCAATGACAATTTCATATTAAAATCTTATCAGTTAACGGTTAATGTTCGGTTTAGAAGCTACGGTTGTCGGTCGGGAAAATTAACTGATATGAGCATCCCTAGTTGTATTCTAGACAGGGCAATCTGTCTAATGGCCTCCAGCTTCATGAGCAAAGGAAGTGGTGAGGCATCAATTAAGTCCATCCTGGAAATATACTCAGTAACCATGTACTCAACCTGCTCCTTCCACTCCCCTGCTATATTAAATTTATGACCCAAATAGGTGTACGTCTCATGCAGGTCATACACACGAATCGGTTCTGTGTTGATAGTAAACTCAGGTATTTGATCAGCTTTGGATTTGTACCATCGGTTTCCCCCGCTTCGTCTCTGGTAGAAAACAGCACATTTTGAATGCTTAATTTGCAGACCTGACCAGTTCGTAAATAAGTCTGTTCTGACAAGCATGTTCTTAATAACACTCTCTTCCCGAGAGGCCAATTGGATGTCATCAGCATAGGCTTGTACAGGGTTAGGGGAAAACACGTTGGGTGGAGCACAACACACACACACACACACACACACACAGACACACACACACACACACACACACACACAGGACTCTTAATGTCTGACATACTTGAGTTTCTCCAGTGTGCAGTGTGGATCTTTCAGTAGATCAGAGATCTGCTTCACTCCTGAGACTCCTGGATTATTGTGGCTCAGGTTCAGCTCTCTTAAGTGTGATGAAGGGTTTGATCTCAGGGCTGAAGCCAGATCACAAAAACCTGCAGCTGTCACCCAACACAGAGATAAACTACAAACACAGTGATAAAGAGTGAAGTTAAGATGATCATCAACACACAAACACTTCTGATACATACACACACTGTCAGAATTTAAATGTTGTTCCCCCACACCCCACATTTACCTATTTGATATATATTTCTTTATTGTTATATTCGGATGATTAATGAAGCAATGATACAGTTCATTTATCTTGCATTTACTAAGTTGAGATTGAGTTGTGACATTTTCCCTTGACTATGCACAAAAACTAGACATGGGCTGATCAGTCCAGGTCATGAAGTACGACCAGACTTCCCTGTTCTAATCTCCCTTTCCTCTTTTTACACAATACAACTGTCTAAGCATTATTATTTATGTATCCGTATCCAGATGCTCTTGCGAAGGGACCAATCATGTGATTGTTCTCCAGACATGTTTGCTCAATAGCTGCCCACATGATTCTTCTAGACATTATCAAATGTTTATCAGGTGACCAGTGCTTCCTTTCTGTACACTATATAAGCTGAAGCCTGTCTAATAAACTTCGGTCTATGTTTGAACTGCATCTCGGTGTCAGTGTCTTTCATGGCCCCTCAGAACTCTCTGCTGCTCACCTCAGACCTCGTCTCTTTACTACAGATTCAACGAAAACTTCATACCTCTAGACCTGCGTAGAATTAGATTCTAACAGTTGGGCGCTCGTCCGGCGACAGGGGGGTGAGCCTCCTCCCGACAGAACCGGAGACCGAAATTCGAACACCGCAGATCGGGGAGGACCTACATAAAGGGGTAAGTGTCGTGATATTTCTAATAAATTTGAAATACAGCGCTTACCCCTGTAGAGTCCCAGTAGGACCCATATCTTGTGCTCGAGACAAGATCGGTCATTTTCACTCGGCCCACATGGGGCAGGTGGCCCAAAAATCGCCACCGTTGGCTAATTGATTTACGAATTAATTGCTAGTAACGAAGTGATAGTCGCTCACGAGTAAAAGAAAGAAACAAATTGACAACGAGTGATTTCTTGTCAATTAAATTTCACGGGTGCGGTAATCGAGATTACCAGCAGATGCAGCATTGACTGCGTACGGAGCGAGGTCAAATATACAGTTAGAGCTCGCTGTATATTTGAGATCGCGGTGTTATTGTTATTCGTTATTGTTGAGTAATCATCAACAAAACGTTGAATTGAATATAAAACGAGCATTGCCCACTATCAAAGAAATTTATTAAAACTATATGAATAACATTTATGACATTTTATGAAAACTGGATTTTTGCAAATTTCAAATAATTTGCCAAACTAATATATAACTTCTAAAGAACGAAACGATACGTAAATGTATTGAGGCTGAGTGGAGGAGCACAGAAAACCCGGGTGTTTGTCAATTGCTTATTTGTGCTTGTTGCGGTTTGTTTATTATTGCTGCTATTATTTGTTTACATTGTGTTGAAGATGGGTGATTCTGCCACGTCCAGGCAAAAGCCTGATGATTTTATGTATACAAAGAATAAAGGTTTTATGCTGACCTGTATGTCAGTAACTTAGCGATTAGTAATTTAATAACTTTACATCGAAAACCCCCAACCCAAAATGCGCTGCCATATATTATGTTGAATAGTAGGCTACCAGCTTAAGTTTGCCGTCGTCACAAAACACTGTAAAATGTGTGAATGTTTTGCAATCTCACAAGAGTTATGAGCACCTCACAGGGGCAGATTTATACTATTTTGTTGAAAACATTGGAGAGCGATGTAATAAATAAATAAATAAATAAATAAATAAATAAATAAATAAATAAATAAAAAACATAATTGATACGTGCCGCTGTCTGATTCGGGAAAACCATGTGACTGAAGGTGAGGGGACTGCAGCCTCTCGTCATCCACTCACACGGGAAGATCATGAATATCATGATATGCTTTTTTAATCAGCTGCACGTTTGTCTAGATAAACGGTTTGGCATTTGCCAGTATTTATCATTTGCATTAAACGGAAAGATAAAACCAAATGAAACTGCCTCTAAATTTTGCACATGTTTCAAAGCATTATGAGTTTATTCTAGATTACCGATTGACAAAGTCTGAGTGCGCTGTTACAAATATGCTGTTGAATAATATGAATCGTAGGTAAGTGAAATCTGTTGGATATGAATGTGAATAGACTGATTTGTGAGTCTGATGCATCTGGTGAACATGCTATGTTTTCAGTGCAAGTCTCATCGAATGGGAAAAAGCTTGCTTAAGCACCGGAAAGGAAACTGAGATTTGATATAATGTGTTATTATGTGGACAAAGGGGCCACATGAAATGTGACTGTCGTTCAAAGGGGGGTGAAATTTTATTCCAAGGGCGCACCACGTAGACAGTCAATGCAACAGCCAAAGCAAGTGCATCAGAAACTATCTGACAGTAATTACCAGACAAACTGGCATAACAAAACACAATGAAATGTTCTGACCCATTACACCACCTCTGGAGGTAAGAGCTCCAGGTGTCAAACCATTTTTTTCTTCACAAATTTCAAATCATACCAGATGTTTGTCTTAATTTGCTCGGGCGAGACATTATGCACAAGTAAAAAATGGAATTTCATGATTCTCATGTTGTTTTCTCTTTTATGTCATGATTACGGACATACTTTGATCCTCTGCCTATGGGGGGAGGAAGTGAGAAGGCCGACCAAGATCCAGTACCCGCCCGCATACTACAGAATGTAGACACTTTGATTAACCCATGTCTATGAACTCAGTCAAACAATAATACAGGTTTCATTGATATGAAACCATACAAAGTTAAACTTAAACCTGTCTACATCAAACAATATCCTTTGTCAAAAGAAAAGGAAGATGGCATTAAACCTATTATTCACCATTTTGTTTAACAGGGTGTCCTCGTACCTACTCGCCATACAACACACCGATTAACCCGGTGGTGAATGCTGATGGAAAGACATAATGTCTTACACAAGATTTAAGAGCACTCAATAAACTGATAATTCCTCTGTCTCTGATTGTTCCAGATGTGCCCACTGTTATAAATTTTATACCATGCACACATAAGTATTTCTGTCATTGATTTGTGTGCTGCTTTTGTTTCTCTGTTCCAGTGCATCCAGACACACAGCCACAGCTAGCCTTATAGGATAGGGGGTGCAAAAACTAAGAAGGGTATGTTGACTCACCATCCGTCCTCTCCGCTGCGGTGAAAAAAGACACTGAGAAAAAAAAAGATCAACTTGCTGTTTTCGGGTTTGCTGTCTGCTGTATGCCGATGACATCATGGTCTCTGCTCTGACTGAAAAGAACTGTGAGGAAGCCTCCATTATCGTACTGCAATATTTTGGTGGACGCTGGTTTCAAAGCATCAAAAGAAAAGTTCCGGTGGGTCAAGCAAAAGTTCTTGTACCTGGGTCACGTCATAATGCCAGGTGTTCAAAAAAAAACCTCCACAGATCAGGTTGAACTGATCCGGAAGATGAAATTCCCACGAACTGTGTAACAGCTCCAAAGTTTTCTGGGGTTAATAAACTTTTGTTACTCATGGAAACCTGAGTGTGCTGCCCATGACGGACATTTGCGGAGCACGATTGATCACAAGGCATCGCCTGCATCACTGATATGCTGGACTGATGAAGCAGAGACTCATTTCATGGCACTGAAACACGCCATTACTACGGCCCCAGCTCTGGGCCACCCAAACTATGCAAAGACTTTTCACCTGCATGCGTGAGAGGCGAATGGTGGGGCTCTGGATATCCTTTGGCAACAACAAGGTTGCGCTTATAGGCCAGTGGCATATCTGTCTAGAAAACTAGATAATATAGTAACAGGTATGCCTAAAATGTCTTTATGCAGTGGCTGCTGATGTTCTGTTTGTACAGGTGGCTGAGAGAACGGTGCTGTCACAGTCAATGACTCTACACATCACATCAAGTAGGTGCATTTTTATATAATATACAAACACAACACATGACGGCACAGAGGCGACCTGGGTATGAGGCCACGCTGTTGGCAACCAAAAATGTAACGATCCAGCCCACTTTTAACATTAATTCCACAGTTTTGGGACTGGTAGACATGACTGAGCACGATCTAAAACATGATTGCATTGTTGAATTGACCACTTCCTGTTTCTCTAGGGCCAATTTAATGGAATCGCCCCTAGATGGGGGGGTCAGATCTATGTGGATGGCTCATATGCAAAGCCATCGGACGATGTCTACCTGTGTGGTTATGCTGTGGTGTCGGATACTGGTGAGGTTATCGAAGCCTTTGCTCTAAATTACAACTCAGCACAAGCTGCAGAATTGGTAACTCTAATACGAGCTTGTGAGCTAATGAAAGGAAAAAGCCAAAATCTACACGACTCTAAATATGTGCATTCTAAATTTTGTAAAAAAGCATGGGAAGCCTGAGATTTTAAGACAGCAGATGGTAAACTTATAGCTCATTCATATTTGGTAGGATGGTTGACAAAAGCAGTACAGCTTGCCGCAGGGATGGGCGGCTTCGGTCCTGGAGGGCCGGTGTCCAGCAGAGTTTGGCTCCAACTTGCCTCAGCACACGTGCGTTAAAGTTTCTAGTATGCCTAGTAAGACCTTAATTGGCTGCTTCAGGTGTGTTTGATTATGGTTGGAGCTGGGCTCTGCAGGACGCCGGCCCTCCGGGGCCGAAGTTGCCCATCCCTGGCTTACCGTCTGAAATGGCAATAGTGAAAGTAAAAGATCATGGATCAGGAAATGATGACCAGGCTGTGTGAAACAAGAAGACCAGATGAGGCTGCCAAAGAAGCAGCTCAAGCTCACATTAAATGACTATTTGAATATGATGTCAAAACAGACCTTGCTATGGCTGTGCAAGTGATTAACATGATCAGATTGACTTCATTCGCATACTGCCGATTGGAAATTATGAAATATCTTTTTTATCACAAAGAGGATGTGCAAACTGTAGTTAAAATTTTGACAAAAGGAAATTATTCCTCGTTTTAGCATACCGAAAACAATTGAATCCGACAACGAGACACCTTTTGTGTCTAGAGTAATGTAGCTCTTAGCTAAAGCGCCGACTATTAATTGCCATTTTAATATCCCGTATCATCACCTACAATTAACAGCTGTCATAGAGAGAACGGACACGAAAATTAAACATAGGATAACCAAAGCTGCGTTAGAAACTGGAAAGAAATGGGTAGATTTGCTACCTGCTTTATTATCCGAAATAAGATGAGAGCCAAAATACCTCGGCCCAGACATGGTGATGGCTGTGACAAAGATGGGAGTTCTGATTGACAATCAGCTACGGTGGATTCATGCCTCAAGGTTGAAGCACCACTCTGCCATGGATCAGGACACCAGAGACGAAACCAACCAACGACTACTAGTCACAGAGAACAACGGAAAAACAACGAGTGAGAGATCTTGATGGAAGCTCCACTGCCAGAAGAATTCGAACCATGTATAGTGACCAAAGCTTTCATCATCTTCAGCGAGCACATTGTGGAAGCAGAGCAAAGAATATTGGAAGACAACGAACACATCACACAACTGGCCCTGCAAAAGCGATTCATAGATCATATGCTGTGGTATATGTTTATTTTGAATGATAGTGATCTGAAAGTCTATAGAAAAAATAATAATAATAAAGGTATTGGTTTCTTGAAAATAAGGGTTATTTAGGAAATTGCTATTTAATAAACTATTTGTAACAATTTGATTTCTGCAATTAGGAAAAGTATTTTCTTAAAGTATATGAAACCAGTGCTTTCCAGATGTGGACCCATAACCCTGTTATATGTCATAAATAATGTATCTGGAGTAAATGGATTAGTGATAACTCGATGTATAGAAGGTGGACCCAAACGACCTGTGATGCAAAATTTTATTTTCAAACACAAGGAAATTAATTTTTCTTTTGATATGGGTGTGTGCGTGGGATCAGATGTGATCCACTGACGTGTCTCAAAGGGGCCATTGTCAGAATTTAAATGTTGTTCCCCCACACCCCACATTTACCTATTTGATATATATTTCTTTATTGTTATATTCGGATGATTAATGAAGCAATGATACGGTTCATTTATCTTGCATTTACTAAGTTGAGATTGAGTTGTGACATTTTCCCTTGACTATGCACAAAAGCTAGACATGGGCTGGTCAGTCCAGGTCATGAAGTACGACCAGACTTCCCTGTTCTAATCTCCCTTTCCTCTTTTTACACAATACAACTGTCTAAGCATTATTATTTATGTATCCGTATCCAGATGCTCTTGCGAAGGGACCAATCATGTGATTGTTCTCCAGACATGTTTGCTCAATAGCTGCCCACATGATTCTTCTAGACATTATCAAATGTTTATCAGGTGACCAGTGCTTCCTTTCTGTACACTATATAAGCTGAAGCCTGTCTAATAAACTTCGGTCTATGTTTGAACTGCATCTCGGTGTCAGTGTCTTTCATGGCCCCTGATATATATCAGAACTCTCTGCTGCTCACCTCAGACCTCGTCTATTTACTACAGATTCAACGAAAAATTCATACCTCGACCTGCGTAGAAATAGATTCTAACACACACACACACACACACTCTCTCTCTCTAATATACTGTTATAGTCCATATAACACAATGTACAAGACACTTTTATATTGCCAATCTGTAATTGTGTATATTTTCCCCAAATCAGTGACATCACTTGAAAACTTGACAATTAAAGAGTTAAAATCATGGAAATGTTGTAAACATTTGGTAGTTTTGTACTGAGGGTGATTAGGTTAATGCAAAAAATTACATTTTTACATTACATAATTTTTACATGATAAATTAAAGCTGTTTAATTTAATGGCTTGTTTGTACACTTAACAACCCTAAAGGTTAGTGAATTTGAACAATGCAAGGGTCAACAAAAATATTAGTATATCATTAATTTTGCAAATTAATAAGTAGGGTTTGATTAATCTGAAAAATATATTTTAAGTTCAGCATTTTAACATTTAAGTACAGTACTGTTGTCATGCACGTGAGGCACGGGTTAGATCCAAATGCAGTTTTATTAAGAGTAATCCACAACAGGCAAGAGTCCACAACCAGGTAAACAATAACAGCAAAGGTAATTCAAAACAATAATACAATATCCAGGTGTAGGTCAGGGCAGGCAGTTAAAAACAATATGCATGCACAGGTCAAAAACAAAGAGACACAGAACACACAACAGAGAGCCAGGATAAGTGCTCAGTGTGCAGACAGTGCTAACAATACTTTGCAATGTGAGTAAGAGTGAGCATGGTTTATATAGTCCAGATAATGAGCAAACAGGAAAAGGTGTGGTGATGATCAGACTAGTGCAAGGGATATGGGTAATGGAGTCCAGAGGCAGATATATAGACGAAACCTCTGCAGGCCAGCAGAGAGAGCCATGATGGCTATCATTACAACAATTTTTTTTTAAATTTTGGGCACTTTTTAATTTAATCATTAATCCTATTTACTTGTAGCACAGTGCAGTATTAATGTTCAAACTCTGTAATGGTTGGCTGACAATAATGAATATTCGTATAAGGAATAAAAACAATCAATATTCTTATTAGGAATAAAACTTAGTTTTTGAACTCTGCATAGCTCTGAATAGTTAGACCAACTATGAATTTTAACGATGCTCATTATGGTGGTCCTTGGAAAGCCAAATATTTTCCGAGGTGGTACAGTACTTTGTGTAAAACGTTTGAGAACCACTGCTGTATAGTATAGACTTGGTACGCGAACTTTAACAGTATTTGCCAGCTGTTAACTCATTTAATTTTTGTCATTTTTCTGGAGTTTTTTTTCAGATCCTGAGTAGCTGTTATTCAATACCATGTAAGTAATTAGAATGTAATATTTGCTTCTTGAATATAAAGTTTCCCTACTGCTATAAAAAGCAGGCCATGATGCATCCTATCTTATTAAAAATGTAGTTGCAGTCAAGTGTGCCCACCAGCACTTCTTTAGGGGTTTGCTGCTCCATAAAAAGTGGGAAATAAAAAATATCCTTCACAACTAAAAGAGATGGCTAAAACCATTCAGGGCTATTTATTGTTTAAGCAGTAAATCTTATTTTGCTGTAAGGATGGCTCAGAAACACTGGGATCCATTTTGCGGTGTTTATTAAAACCAACCAATCTGGCAAACAAATCCAAGACGTAAGGCAGAAGAGTAATCAAAGTACAGGCAGGTAGATCAAAAACAGATAGGCAGTCCAAACCAGGCAAACAATACAAAGGGGTAAATCCAAAGGCAGAGAAACAGGATAAACAGGCAAATGGTCAATATCAGGCAGTCAGGTAAATCACTCAATAAACGCTTGGTATGCAGGGGTTAGCTGGCAATACTTCGCGCTAGCCCTAGGCTAGCTTGAATCTTAAGTAGGGCAAAACAGGAAATGAGCAGAGAAGCAGAGGGCGGTGCCATGTCAGTACTCAGGCGAGGGCTCCCTCTGCTGGCGTGGCGGTATGGACGTTACAGAACCCCCCCCCCCCCTAGGAGCGCCTCCTGGCGCTCTACAAGGTCTCCCTCGAGGGCGTGGTGCAGGACGGTCGGGTCTGGCTCGATGAAACTCCTCGATGAGGTTGGGATCCAGAATGTCGTCCGAGGCTACCCAGGACCTTTCCTCAGGGCCATAGCCCTCCCAATCGACCAAATACCCGCGTCGCCTCTAATCCAAGAACTCTCTCACGGCATAGGCCGGTTCCCCGGCAACGTAGAGAGGAGGAGGTGGCTCTTTTAGTTTTTTTGTTTTTTTATTTAATTACACAAGACCAGAAAACCTTGATAAAATGCTGCACTCTGATAATAAAATATTCGTTAATAACTCCGTGTCTCCATGTGACTCCGGTCACAGATGATCTTTTAATTACTCAAAGTTAAAGCCAGCTTCATTGTCAGTGTAGGTGAATATAAAATAAATAAGTTAATAGATAAAAAAATATGAAAATGTAACATTTTTTAAAGCAAAATTTAAACTGAAGATTACTATGAATTGCAATTAACATAAAAATAAAGTAAGTAAATAACAACTGAAACATTTGAATTAAATCTTTCTAATTTCCTAATTGTTTATCATGTTGCTTGATTTTTAAATAATAAAGCAAACTGTAATTCGAAGTTTTAAACGAATATCTGATTATTTATAATTTAGATGAAGATTAATGAGAGTTTTATTTTTAAACAATAAGTTATTTTTGCGCAAACGCTGTATGGACATAGATAATAATAAGCTCAGCAAGTTTGTTCTAATGCTTATTATGCTTTTGTAAATTCTTGTCAAAACGTTGTTTTTAAACTATTCTCTCAGTGCACGTAATTGCACGTCTGTGCGTTGCGTTTCGGATCTGTCAGTCAGCGAAAGTCTTTTCGATCTTAATAACTTTTTAACATAAATCAGTCCCGAATGTAACTCTTTTAATAACTCTATAAACTTCAAGCAATCCTGCATTTTATTTCCAAATTCCTGCATGTTTTTACACCGAAACCAAGATGTGACATGACACGTATCTTAGTATATAATCATTTCACTCTCAGAAAACGTATTAGATGTTTAATTGAGTATTTGAATTAATGTAGGCTACTTATTTTTTCTAAAAAACCTCCCACTCATTTAGACAGAATGGGTCACATACAGTAGCGGAGTGGCCATCGGGAGAGTCGGGACATTTCCCGGTGGGCCGGTAGTGTTTTGAGGCTGCAAGGTCCGGTCTGATAATGGATAATAGTTATACATTGCAAGTTATATAGCAACCCCGCCTGGCGGCCTGATGTGCGGCCGCTTCCCGCTGGTCAAACTGTGCAGCCTCTTTGCTCAAGTGCTCAACCTGTTCGGCAGGTCCAACCATGTTTAGGATTATTGAACGGCCCCTCTCAAAATTGCATAGCCTGTCGGCCTTTGATGTGAAAAGCCGCGTCGCCGAATGCCTGTTTATTTCAGTACATATGCGGTCGAATTGATCCATCAAGCGGAGACTATTTGATTGAAAGAGTGGATTAAGGATGTTTAAAATCTCTAGCCTGGTGGTCAGTACTTGAATGGATAACATCAGCACATTTGCAAAGGTTTATCTCCATATGGCTATATATATAATAAATAAAATTTAGAAGGGTAACTTTGCAGTATCACATTTTAAATTTCCTACTATTAGATTTCTATTAGATTTCCATATTAATAGACGAGAGTATTCAACTGAAATATATAAATATCCTCACAACATTATTATTTCTCAAAACTTTGACAAAAATTATTTTCAAATGAACTGTATTCTTACGGTTATTCAAAGATGCACACATTATTCCGGATGTGATTTGAATATTAGACGAGATAATATAACGGCAATGAACGTCTCATATGCCATTAAATATCCACATATAAATTAACATTACAGCATAATGAAATGAATAAAAAGACAAGGAAGCAGGATTGGCAAGTAAATTGTATTATTATTAGCGGAAAAAAGCAATATTACTGAATTCATCTCTGAGGTAATGCGTCAAACACGTTAAAATAAATAAGCAATAACGTGGAAAAAACATTATTATCTCTCAAAACTTTATATGACAAAAATTATATTTAAAGGAAATATTCTTACAGTTATTCAAAGATGCACAACTTATTCCATATTACTCCCGTTTATGAGCACATTCATCTCTGGTCTCGCTCTGTTATATAATAGCTGATTGACAGGTGCGCATCTCCGTCTTTCAAACAGGTATCATTTTGTATAGTTACTCATTTAGGAAAATTAGCCATGATTTAATGATTTTTTTAATATTATGAGAATGTTTTTTTTTGGGGGGCGCAAATTGATTACGATTTGTATTACCATAGTTTTACTATAAATAGGCTACGAGACATTTTTTTACCACGGAGGGCCGGTGGTATACGAAATTTCCCGGTAGATTTTTTGGTCCCACTCCGCCCCTGGTCACATATGTAACTGTGCTGCAAGATACAATAAACGCTTAAAGGTGATATACAGTCATTGCACTCTCAAGTTCAAAGCACATAGGCACAAGCTGTATGAGGCTTTGAAAATGAGAAGTTTGTTTTCCATCCCTATTATTAATGAGAATCAAGTTATTTAAGTCTTTTTGATTAAAATTGTGTATAATTATTTTTAATAAATATTTACAGTTATTTAAGTTATAATTATAATAAAAGCAACATTTCATTTAAAATGTAATTTTCATGTAATACAACAAACTTACAGTTTAAGACCCGCCTAGTTTAAGATCCGGTTCCATCCGAATACAAATACAGATACAAATAATTTTGAGATTGTTACAGATACAAATACAGATACAAATACTGACTACGCTGCACACCCCTACTCCGCATGATAGGGTTTCAGCAGGGAAACATGGAAAGAGGGAGAAATACAATAGTTGACAGGCAATTCCAATTGGTAAGTAACATCATTAATTTGTCTGACTATACGGAAAGGCCCTCGGACTCAGTTTCTTGGACGGGAGCAGGAGTTTCAGATCTCTAGTGGAGAGCCAGACCCTTTGACCAGGTTGATACGGGGGATGAGGACGTCTATGACGGTTGGCGTGGAGCTCCTGGTTGCGTATCGCCCTCTGGAGCCTAACATGAGCGCTTTCCCAGACTTCTCCACTCCTCCTCATCCAATTATCTACGGCAGGAACATCAGAAGGCTCTCCAGACCAGGGGAACATGGGGGGTTGATAGCCGAGTATGCACTGGAAGGGGGTGAGATTGGTGGAAGAATGTCTCAACGAGTTCTGTGCGTTCTCGGCCCAGGGCAGGAATTCAGACCAGCGGTGTTGTTCACGGGTACAGTAGGATCTCAGGTAGCGTCCAATTTCTTGATTAAGTCTTTCAACTTGGCCATTAGACTGGGGATGGTAACCAGATGTTAGACTCACTGTTACGTTCTAGCTCCCAAAGGGAGAGGAGCCTGACAACCCACTACTCGGAACCACCAATGCAAGCAAGGAGGCATGGAATTGCGGCACGAGAAAAGGACACAAAAACCAAATACCATATAAAACAAAGATTTTATTTTTGTACAATACTAATATGAATATTAAACAATAACTTTCTGGGAAAAGGGGAGGGCTGGACAGACCAAAACAAAAAAATAAACTAAAGTCCCCACCCCTAACCGGTACTGTTCCCCAAAAGATCCCTGCCTGGCACACGGTCAAGGCCTGACCAAACTTACAGTCGGTGGTCCGCCCAGATCTACCTAGTGTTTCTAAACAGAGAAGTATACCTACAGATGATATGTATACCCCAGGGTAGCTCTAAATCTACTCCCCAACTCCCTGTGAAAAAAAGAAAAAGATACTTAACACAAATTATAAGGATACACAAACAAATGCTCCCTCCTGCTGCTACAAATTCCAAAAATATGGAACACAAGCTAGATTTATGAACACACAATAGTTTGGAAACTATTGTAAAATGTTAAATATTGATATCAAAATGTCAGAAAATTGTCTAAATGTCATAAATATCCCCACAAAGGGTACAACCAAAACCAGCAGCAGCAGCAGAGAGAGTGAACTGGTCCAAAACTGAGCTATTTTAAAGAGCCCAGCCAGCTGCAGCCACTGATGAGTAGGTGGAGCTCCAGTTTCTAATCAGCTGTAGAACCACCAATCATCTGCCAGAACTAACAGAAGCAATCTTACCTGGTAAATAAAACACAAACACACAAACCACAAGCAATACCAAAAACAAAAATAACTACAAAACGAACCCAGAATACTGAGGACGTAACACGCCCCCCCAAAAAGGTGTGCAAACCACCTTGCACACAACTAGTCCTGGAAAGCACGGGACAACGCGTCTGAAACTACGTTGGATGTTCCTTTGACATGAATAATACAAACGTTATATCCCTGTAGAATTAAAGCCCACCGCATAAGGCGACGGTTGTGATTATACATTCTTTTGAGGAATGTAAGAGGATTGTGGTCTGTGAATACTTTTACAGGAACAACACTAGAACCGACATATACCTCAAAGAACTGTAAGGCCAACAATAAAGCAAGGGTTTCTTGTTCAATAGTAGAATACCGTGCCTGGCACGGATTGAACTTCCTGGGAAAAAAACTAATTGGCCGATCTACTCCTTCCTCATCTTCCTGTAAAAGGACCACTCCAGCCCCCACTATACTGGCATCTACCTCCAGCTTGAAAGGTTTATCAAAGTTAGGAGCTGTTAGCACAGGAGCATTACAAAGCAGTGCTTTTGCGGACTCGAAAGCAGCGCTGCACTCTGCAGACCGTTTAAAGGGTACTTTAGGACTGCTCAATGTGGTTAAGGGTGCGACTACCGTTGAAAATTTTTTACAAAAGTCCGATAGTAACCCACCATTCCCGAGAAATCTACGTAACTGACGGCGTGTTTTAGGAGCAGGATAGCTAACAATAGCCTCTACCTTGCTAGCAATAGGACGCATTTGCCCACTTTTCCCCAGATCTGTCACAGTAGCTTTGCCGAATTCGCATTTAGCCAAGTTGAGGGTTAACGAAGCGTTTTCCAGACGCTGGAACACCAACCTCAACGTGGAAAGGTGTTCATCCCAAGTGGGTGAGTGTATTACCACATCATCAAGGTAAGCTGTACAGTTGGGAATGTCTTCAAACACAATGTTAACCAAACGTTGAAATGTAGCAGGTGCATTACACATTCCAAAGGGCATAACCGTATACTGTACAAAATTATCGGGGGTCACAAAAGCAGAAATGTCGGAAGCCCGTGGGTTTATAGGCACTTGCCAATAACCCTTAAGCAAATCAAGTTTGCTTACAAAAACAGCTGAACCAATTTGATCAATACAGTCTTCTATCCTGGGTAGCGGAAAGGAATCTGGTACAGTTACTGCATTTACTCGACGGTAATCCGTGCATAAGCGAGACGTGCCATCTGGTTTTGGAACTTAAATACAAGGGGAGCTCCAAGCACTATGACTACGTTTTGCCATGTCATGTTTTAACAAGTAGTCAACCTCACCTTTCATTACCTCACATTTTTTTTTGTTTACCCAATAGGGATGTTGACGAATAGGAGATGTACTGCCAACATCCACATCGTGTGCCAGAACAGACGTGCTCTTGGGTACATCTTGGAACACAGTAAGAAAAGACTGTATTAGAGACACAAGATCATCTTTTTGACTGTCATCCAAATGTTCCATTAATGAAGGTAAGTTTTGTAACATCTCTGAATTACAGAGATGTTTACACTGTTGTAATGAGTGACGTAACTCCAACTCGTCATTATTGTTCTCTTCTAGGTCCACAGCAGGCACCACCAAAGCCATGCTGGAGCACGTAGACTGAACAGGAACACTAGAGGGATTATCAGAAGAATTACGCACATGATAGGCTTTAAGCATATTCACATGCTTAACGAGAAGAGCGCCTGCGATCTGGTGTTTTGATAATATAACTGGTATCACTGACATTATGCTCCACAACATATGGCCCAGAAACACTAGCAGACAATGATGAACCTGGGATTGGTAACAAAACCAGTACTTGATCCCCTGGCAAAAATGTGCGGCCTTTTACATGTTTATCATACTGGTTTTTCATACGTGACTGGGAGGAAGAGAGAGACTCCTGAGCTAGCATGCAGGCAGCATGCAGCCTCTCCCGCATCTGACTTACAAAGTGTAACACATTCTTAGGGGTGCTACTAGGCGCATCAGATAGAACATGCTCCTTTAACACTTTTAACGGACCCCTAGGTGTGTGTCCGAACACGAGGTCAGCAGGGCTAAACCCCAACGATTCCTGCACTGTTTCTCTAACAGCAAACAAAACAAAGGGTACCCCCTCATCCCATTCAGCACCTGTTTCCATACAATACTTCTTCAACATGATTTTTAGTGTCTGGTGCCAGCGTTCAAGAGCCCCCTGACTCTCTGGATGGTACGCGCTGGAAACCTGGTGTGATATGGACAGCGTTTTTAATGCAGAAGAAAACAGTTTAGACATAAAATTAGTTCCTTGATCCGTCTGGATCACTCTGGGGAGACCAAAGGTGAAAAAGAACTTGATCAGACTCTTAATAATAGTCTTAGCTGTAATTGTCCTGAGAGGGATAGCCTCCTGATACCGAGTGGCGCTGCACATAATGGTAAGCAAAAACTGGTTACCTGTCCGAGTTTTTGGTAACGGACCCACACAGTCAATAATCACATGTTCAAATGGTTCTCCAATCACAGGAATCGGGTGAAGTGGCACACGAGGAACAGGTTGGTTCACTTTTCCTATAACTTGGCATACATGACAGGTTTTACAGAATTGCACAATGTCTGATTTTAAACCTGGCCAGAAAAAATGTCCGAGGACTCTGTTGTATGTTTTAGTTACACCTAAATGTCCAGACCATGCAGTATTATGAGCCAGTGACAATACTTGTTCTCGTAGTGGAGATGGAACAACTACCTGCCAAACTGTATCCCAGTCCTCACCTGTTTTATGCGCAGTCCATTTTCTCACTAAAACCCCAGCGTCCACAAAGTAAGCAGTCTCCTGTTCTTTTGCCTTTTCAAGAGGGACCACCGAATCAAAGCATTTACTATGGCTAACATGCTCCTTTTTGCCACTCAATTAGCTTCTCTGGTGTGATAGATGACAACACATCACTTAACTGGGCGGCGACTCCACATCCCCCTTTCTCAGCCTGTACGGAAGGTAACCCCTCTGGTTTAGGCTCTACATCTACCGTTTCAACATGTTCAAAAATAGTATCAGACAAATTTACTGTATCCCCTTGCATTCGAGCCTGTGCCCTTGTTAAAACACACGAAAAGAACACTTGAGGGTACTTCTGAACCAAGACAATGTCAGATACATTAGTTTGTGGTCTATCTGTTACTTCAGGAGCGGGAGACACCTTACCCCCAGCAATATCATTTCCTAATAATAGTGATACTCCTTCCACTGCTAGAGTAGGCACCACCCCAACACGAAACAGACCTGAAACTAAATCAGAATGCAAATAAACCCAATGTAATGGTACTGAAATTGGATTGTCTTCAATACCACACAAAAGTACATGTGAACCACAGTATGTCTGATCAGACCAGGGCAACACATCTGTAAGGACATGTGACATCTGACTGAGCTGCACCAGTGTCACGTAGGATTTTAACTGCTCTTTGATCTTCAGTTCTCCCTGTGCATGAAACACTCCCTACAGACACAAACGGAGCATACACCAGTTCTGGTTTTTCTACAAGTGCCTCACCATCACCTCCAGCTTCCCGGTAAGAGACAGACTGAGTTAAACCAACACCCTTACGGGGAGGCGAGGGTAACTTCTTGTTCTTAAGTAAGAGACAATCTGAGATTAAATGGCCTTGTCGGTGGCAATAAAAACATTCCCTCTCCTCTTTCCTAGGAACAGTAGGAGAGTCTGAAGAGTGTGATGCACCTGCCACTGATGGAGTGGATGTCCTACTCTGACTGGACGCTGTGAACACAGTTTTATGCGTTAATGCATATTCATTGGCCAGGACCACGGCCTGACCTAACGTCACCACCTTGTTTTCACTAAGATACATCACGATTCTTTCAGGTAAGTGGTTCTTAAAATCCTCTAACAATATCTGATTTCTCAAAGCCTCATAAGTAGATGTTTTATTGGCTGCACACCAGCGATCAAACAAGGACTCTTTTTTTGGCACTAGCTCATAGGCACGCAGCACAGTGGCTTTAACTACATCATACTGTAAACCAGTGGTCTCAAACTCCCGGCCCGCGGGCCATTTGCGGCCCGCCCTCCCCCTCTCTGCGGCCCGCGTCAACCTTCAAAAATATAAAATAATCTGGCCCGCAGAAAGATTTTTATTCACTTTTTTTATATTCGTTTGATTTTTTTATTTAAACGTTCAAGTGTTCGTTCGCATGTCGCGTCTAACAACGCGTTAAAACGAGTCAAAGCATTACTTTCCAACGTGCTCGAGAGCGGAAGTTGCGCTCCGGGGCGTGGGTCGCGTCACTGGTTGCTACGCAGCTATGAACCGCACGCTCCGTGATGTCGAGGATCACTGAATGCGTGGCCGGATTTTAATTCCTCAACTGAACCTCGCGTCAATCATACCATTGTCACCATGCGATCAGTTAATCTGGTCGGGACTTTGTAGTGTTTGTCTAGAGAAGATTTGTTACTTCCGGGTGGATATCAGCTGTTACTCAGAGAAGATCGAGCTGCGGTGGGCTTAGTTCACCTCACGTCACAGCATCTAATGGAAACACCGCATATGGAGGCAGAGCGGTAGATGTATGCAACACATTTTAAACTACAGATAAGAAAAGAGCCATCAAAGTGCCCAGGTTAAGAAAAGAGAAAAGATGAAGAGAAATGTAAAGAAGATAAAAGTATCTATACTGCTATATATAATGAAGTATAATATATTATTATGTAGCTTTCTATTCAATTACACATAGAGCAGTACTATTATTTTTTCTATCCAATATATCTTATATAACATGGACTAATTCAAAAGTTATGGGATCACTTTCAATTATTAATATTTTCCCACATAGAATAGAAAATTTATGAAAACTGAAATAATAAAGAACATAATGAAGTCAATACTATGACTGAAAACAATCCAAAATAAATCAAAACAGAAACACTTACTGGTGGTAATTTTTATAATAGTTTATAAATGTATACAGGAATTAAATTAGTTAGTTTAGTGCAAGGTTTTAATAGGTCTTAGTTAAGATAAGATTAAGAAAAGATTTACTTAGGCTACTTTTATAAAATAATGTATATTAAAAAGATAAAACCATTGCTTATATATTTTCAAGTATTATTATACATTAAATAATAGAAATTAAACATGACATTTACAGAAACATTGTACTTTTTTGAACGTTAAAATAGCTCTGCGGCCCCCCGATGAACTGTCTGTCTTAAAAATGGCCCCAAGCCAGTTTGAGTTTGAGACCCCTGCTGTAAACTGTCCTCTATAGATAGAGAGGCCACAACCTCCTGGGCCTTCCCAGTTAGCTTACATTGGAGGAGTAGAGGCCAAACATCTTTTGGCCACTGCAGGGCAGCAGCTACCCGCTCAAAGGCAGAGAAGTACGAGTCTACTTCAGACTCACGGAAAGGGGGAAACACCGCAATGTTTCTCCCTACATCAAAATGGCCTGTCTTGCCAGCTGGGTGGGCAGACTTACCAGCCTCAAGCTCCATTCACCAAATGTGAATTCGAGCTTCCTTCTCTGCCTCTATTTTTCTAATTTCTATCTCATACCTCCTTTTGTCTTCCCTGTCTTTTTGCTCTGCTTCCAGCAACCTCTACAGACTCAGGAGACACAGGGGACAATGGATCATACTTTGGCAGAGTTCGAGGCACTGGAGCTTCCCCATCCCCCACAGTGCCCTTCGGCTGTGTCGGCGAGGGATTCTCTACAATGTCCTCCTCATCCTCTGTTTCCATGCCCTCTACAACCATAACTCCTGCTCTTGACAAACTCAATAAATGGTTTTTAATTACCATTACTAAATTTGCTTTACGAGCCTGCCTATCAACTGTAAGGTTGTAGTAGTCCGCTAGGGCTAACAAATCCACATTACGCAGATTAACCCTCTGGGGTCTAAGGGGTTTTTACTGCCCTGGGGAAGTTTTGACCTGCACTGACATTTGTGCTTTTTTCAGTTGCTTAAAAACATATTAATGGCAAAAGTCTCATAACACTGCATTCAGCACAAACTGGGCTACAATATTATATAATCAACATGTATGTACATGTTTGTATTTTTGAGAGAAAAATGTTTATGCGTGGTTTTTGAAAAAGCAAAAATTTTAAGTAACTGATATAACTCCACAAAACTCATTCTAAACATGTTTTCCCAAGACTTTTCAAAACAGGATCTAGTAGTCTAGAGTTTTTTCTTCAAAATGATGTGAAAATCATTCGGCCTACTCGTTCACATAAAGCAAGATATTGATTTACAATTTCTAAGACACTTTTGCTTGGGAAAGGCTGTATGCGTGGAGGCGGGAAAGCTCCTGAATAATCAGTGATTGACAGCTGAGAGACAAAAGGGTTGCATAATGAGCCACATAATGAGCCTTGTAGGAATGTTCAACAGGAATGTAACTTTCTCTGTAGTAAAACCATGATATGGTTTACTTTTCAATTTAAATGTTAATACACAAACATTATATATATATATATATATATATATATATATATATATATATATATATATATATATATATATATATATATATATATATATATATATATATATATATATATTACATTAATTTCACATGTATAAGTTACCTTTTAAAAACCATAGGAGCCTAATCAAAGTGAACACAGGGTTTGTGTGCAGCAAAAAGCTCAAAAGAACAACTGCCTATTGTTGTTTGGACTCTATTGTTGTTTGTGTTTTTGTACTTGCACCATAAACTTGCTCAATGTTTGTTTACAGCCGCCGCCATTACCTCACGTGTTGCTCATGAAAGCAGTAACTTATGTGTGCACATGCGAGTGATCCTGTGTTTAATAAACGTGCTGTGCGGAGATATATGCTTAGACGCAACTAAATAAGGATTGTACTGTTTGCAGTCGCGTATTTTATAAGAATACCAAAAACCGCGTCGATTTCATGACTCGCGTGTTTGTGTATGCGTTTCCCATCGCGTGAACTGTTTGACGGAAGACAAAGAAAACACTTGCGTCTGGAGATAGTGACACACATACGCAAGTAAATAAGGATTGTACTGTTTTCAATCGCATATTTTATAAGAATACCAAAAACCGCGTCGAGTTTCCTGACTCGTGTGTTTGTTTATGTGTGTTCCCCTCGCGTGAAATGTTTGACGGAAGAACAATGAAAACACTCGCGTCTGGAGATACTGACACACATACGCAAGTAAATAAGGATTTAGATGTCATGTTTTGGTGCAATCGGATGAAACAACAAGGAATGGAGAGAATGGATTGTGGATTGCGTATCCATTGACTACAGGAGGCACAAGTTATGCATATGGATGTCTCTGCTCATTCACTTCAATGGCGCGGGGGCATGGCGATCTCTTCTCATTACAGATAATCATAATTTATATGACATGTATTCGTGAAGTTACAGTTAATTTTCTGACGCGTTTCTGAAATGAGTTCACTGAAGGAGAGAGAACAAAACACGCATCATGTTTATTTTCTTAATTTTGCGAAAAGCACAACATTCTGTTTTTATTGGGAGTGGACAGAAAAAAACAAGACACTTTAACGTTTTAAATGATGTATAAATCATATCTGTATGTCCAAAATCAGCAGAGTTATCTTAGTCTCTTTACGGAGTGATTGAAAAATAAAGAGTTGGCGGCGCCCGCGCCGCAGCCGACCCCAGAGTGTTAAGCAATAAACCCAGCGAGGGCTCAGCAATAAATCCTGCCACCTCTGAAGTAGCTGCCATGCTCACGCCGCAACCACTAACCCTAAACTTTTCAGTTCACAACGAACACTACAAACTACAAATACTAACAACTATAAGACAAAACAACAACCACCAGACAAGGCAATACAACTAGGCCTTACTCACACCCCAATACCACACCCCAGTCAACAACCATCGGATGGTCTGAGCAGTAGGATGCCAAGATCCCGGACGAGCCCCCAAATGTTACGTTCTAGCCCCTCAAAGGGAGAGGAGCCTGACAACCCACTACTCGGGACCACCGATGCAAGCAAGGAGGCATGGAATTGCGGCACGAGAAAAGGACATAAAAACCAAATACCATATAAAACAAAGATTTTATTTTTGTACAATACTAATATGAATAAGTATTGTACAAGTATTGTAATATGGTGGTGGTTGAGGAGATTCCCCCATTCTATGTTAAGCGCTTTGAGTACTGAGAAAAGCGCTATATAAATGTAACAAATTATTATTATTATTATTATTAATAATAAACAATAACTTTCTGGGAAAAGGGGAGGGCTGGACAGACCAAAACAAAACAAAAAAAGTCCCCACCCCTAACCTGTACTGTTCCCCAAAAGATCCCTGCCTGGCACACGGTCAAGGCGCCCTAACCAAACTTACAGTTGGTGGTCCGCCCAGATCTACCTAGTGTTTCTAAACAGAGAAGTATACCTACAGATGATATGTATACCCCAGGGTAGCTCTAAATCTACTCCCCAACTCCTTGTGAAAAAAAGAAAGATAATTAACACAAATTATAAGGATACACAAACAAATGATTCCTCCTTCTGCTACAAATTCCAAAAATATGGAACACAAGCTAGATTTATGAACACACAATAGTTTGGAAACTATTGTAAAATGTTAAATATTGATATCAAAATGTCAGAAAATTGTCTAAATGTCATAAATATCCCCACAAAGGGTACAACCAAAACCAGCAGCAGCAGCAGAGAGAGTGAACTGGTCCAAAACTGAGCTTTTTAAAGAGCCCAGCCTGCTGCAGCAACTGATGTAAACTGATGTACTCAGTTCCCAATCAGCTGTAGAACCACCAATCATCTGCCAGAACCAACAGAAGCAATCTTACCTGGCAAATAAAACACAAAAACACAAACCACAAGCAATACAATAAACAAAAATAACTACAAAACGAACCCAGAACACTGGGGACCTAACACTCACATTAATATCCAGATTTTTACAAAATGCCTTCCAAACCTGGGAGGTTAATTGGGTTCCACGGTCGGAGACAATATCCTCAGGGATACCAAAGTTCCTGAACACATGGTGAAACATTGCTTCAGCGGTTTCCATGGCTGTGGGTAAACCCTTGAGAGGTACGGGAAGGCAGGATTTGGAGAAGCAATCAATGATGACCAGGATGGCAGTGTAATTGTTGGAGCGGGGCAGATCTGTTCCGAAATCAATGCTGAGATGGGACCAGGGGCGTTGTGGTATGGGTAAAGGTTTCAGAAGGCCTGACGGTAACTCCTAAGGTGTCTTTGACTGGGCACAAACTCTACAGGACTTGACAAACTGAGCAACATCGTGGTTCAGAGTGGGCCACCAAAATGATGTCTTAACCAGGGCTGTAGTGCGAGTGATACCTGGGTGACCCGAACTGAGCGATGTGTGGACCCATTGCATAATGCAGGGACGCAGGGTAAGTGGGACATACGTCCTGTCAGGATGACATTCAGGAGGTACAGGATCTTGCTGGTGCACTTGTGTGATCTCCTGCATGATGTCCCAAGCTATAGGGGCTATGATGTGAGTGGGTGGTATGATGAGACAGGTAAACGGTCAGTGGGTGTGGGATCGTGATAACGGGACAAGGCATCAGCTTTACCATTCTTGTGTCCGGGTCTGTAAGTTATGGAGAAGTTGAATCGTGTGAAGAACAGTGACCATCTTGCCTGGCGTGGGTTCAATCTCTGGGCTCCCTTAACTCTTTCACCGCCAGCGGTTTTTAAAAAAGTTGCCAGCCAGCGCCAGCGTTTTTCATGATTTTCATCAAAGTTTAATGCCTTCCAGAAAATGTTCTTCTTTGAATATATAAACATACAATATACCAAATGAAAGAACAGACCCTCTGCTTTCAAACAAAAAAAACCGTTTCTTCCTACCTTCAGTGGTTCTTTTGTAATCAGCTTTTGAACATGGGTAGGTTTCTGCAAAAACACCACATTTTGAGCTAATTGGAGATAATTCCATTTTTGTGACGGACTTTTCATAGAGATCCCATTCAGAGCGATCTTTAAAACAGACACGGACATTCAGCAGCTTGTCAGAGGGCAATACTTCCGGGTTTAAAAGTTGCGGAAGTGCGCCACCTATTGGATAATAGCGGTATTGCGGAAAGACGGAAAATCTCGTCA
This sequence comes from Misgurnus anguillicaudatus, assembly GCF_027580225.2. Lineage (NCBI taxonomy): Eukaryota > Metazoa > Chordata > Actinopteri > Cypriniformes > Cobitidae > Misgurnus > Misgurnus anguillicaudatus. Next base: position 53,750,494 of record NC_073355.2, read on the forward strand.
TTGGCGGGGAAGCGTTTTCTCTTAATTGACGAGATATCTCATCAATGGCGGGGAAAGAGTTAACAAACTCAAGATTCTTGTGGTCAGTCAATATAACAAAATGGTGTTTAGCACCCTCCAGCCAATGCCTCCACTCTTCTAGTGCTGCCTTGATGGAGAGAAGTTCCTTGTTTCCGACATAGTAATTTCTCTCTGCCTGGGTTAATTTCCTAGAAAAATAGGCACAAGGATATACCTTATTCGCTGGGCCATGGCGTTGGGACGGAACAGATCCAATTCCTGTGTCAGAGGCATCAACTTTAACAATAAATTGTTTCTCAGGGTCAGGGTGCTTCAGGTTAGGGGCTGTGGTAAAACAGGTTTTGAGTTTCAGGAAAGCATGTTCAGCTTGCGGGTTCCAGGGGAGTTTCGTGGGTTTGCCTTTCAAGAGGGACGTCAGAGGGGCTGCCACCATGCTTTAGTTTTGTATGAATCGGTGGTAGAAAGTTGCGAATCCAAGAAATCTTTGTAAGTCCTTAACAGTGCAGGGTTTAGGCCATTCAGTGACTGCCTTGACATTATTGTTGTCCATTTCAATTCCCTGTGAACTGATGTTATAGCTCAGAAAATTAGTTTTAAAGACATGAAATTCACACTTTTCAGCTTTTATGTACAGTTTGTTCTTGAGCAGGCGAGACAGGACTTCCTTGAGATGGCAGATATGGTCCTCCATACTGTTCGAGGAAATCAAGATATCATCAATGTAGGCTGTGACATACTGGTTTAACAAGTTAACAGACAAAGATCATGGGCGGCCTCGCCATTACAGCCGAACGCTCACTGTTTACATTCATTGCTCATTTAAACAACACTTAGTCAACTAATGTGGTCAACCAATGCACCGTTTGAAAGATAAAAGAACACAAATTCATTTGCGTGTATGCATTCAACAATATAAATAACTTAGTAGGAGTTTTTGGTTATTCTGTATGAAGAGTAAAACAATGCAAAGCTATAACAAAGCGGACGAATCCTTACCTTTTTGTGTTCTAGCAACGAGATGTCTGGTCAAATAATGGTAACATGTATTGCTCTTCGAAGAAAAGTAGTCCATTATCCAATATCCATAGTAAATATTTGCACAAAACACACTGACCGGTAAAAAAAAAGGTTTATATGTCCATTGTTTACACCCTCGTATCTGGTAAACATGTCGTCATACTCCCGTTCACTCGACGATTATGTCTTTCAAAACACATTTTTCGATAAATCCAAACGCGTCAATGCATCTAGTAGAGTGTTCTAAACAAAATGAGAGTAGTTCAAGTCATTTCTGATAAAAACTACCCCGGCAAACTTATAAAATAGTGAAAGGGGGCGTGTTCTGCAGGTAGCGTTTGCTTGTGCGTATGCAAAAGTTTTTTATAAAAAAAATGGACAAATGACCAATTGAAATCATGTAGCGTCTAGTGACGTGTAGCTAATGATATGACGGATACACCCATGTGCGGATTTGCATAATGCTTGTATATTATAGTGTTGTTATCTGTGCGTATACATTAGCACTCAGAAGAGTTACGCACTCGTGCTCGTGCACATACAGGGCTTTGAGACGTCACCTGCTTGTTAGCACTTCTTACAATGGACTAGCATCGAGGACAGAAGTTTTTTATCTTTCTGCTGCCTTGGAAGAACTTATGCGAAGCAGTGATGAAGAAAATGTCGAGGATACCGAAGAAGGAAGTGTTTGCAGTGTCGATTTGGAACAAGAAGAAATGTTTTTACACGGTCTAGATCGGTAAGTTATAAGTATTTTAGCGATCTGTACTGTATTATTCTTACTTCGTATTACATTTGTTTAGTGAAAGGCGTTTATTACTTTGACTATTATACCTTATTAGTGCATTGATGCATTGTGTAATCAAAGTATTATTCAATTGCTAATATTGCGATATAACGTATTTGAAGGAAGACTAGTAACTTGCATGCGCAAATAAGGGCAAAATGTAACAAGCTCTTTCTAACTTGTTATTACAGTAGAAAGTGAGTTTCTAATACAGTTTGTTGTAGCCATAATACAGTTTGTTGTAGCCATTAGCATCACTTAGAAACACTTATGTAAAGCATATGAAACATGTTTTACTGTATGTAGAAAGTAAAAAGTTCTTATTGTGTCAATGGGAGGAAAATGCAGTGAATACGTGATAGTTCGACTGTGTAATATTATCTGTTGCATTAGAAGATGCATTTCTAAACCTATTTGTAAATGTCAATAGGGATGCTGACACTTCTGATGAAGAGTGGTTACCAGAGGCCTCTGGACCACAGACAAATCATTCCTGCCTTTCTAAACATCTTCACCTGCGTTCACCTGTGCCAAGGGAAGAGGAAAGAAAAGGACACAGATAGAATCTCCATCTGACTCACGCAGTACTGTATGGTTGGTGAAAATACAATGCTGTTTTGTGCATGTTTATTTAGAAAAGAAAACTGTACTTTGATGCAGACTGTTTACAGATTATTGTAAGATAGTATTGTGAATGTGTGCAAATGGCATCACTAGAACAGGTCTGATGGTACATTACTCTGCTATTCATAATCCTAAAGTGTGAATTTTGTGTATGAATAGAGCAGGCATGATGGTACATTACTCTGATAGCCATAATCCTAAAGTGTGAATTTTGTGTATGAATAGAGCAGGCATGATGGTACATTACTCTGATAGCCATAATCCTAAAGTGTGAATTTTGTGTATGAATAGAGCAGGCATAATGTGACATTACGTTGCTATTCATAATCCTAAAGTGTGAATTTTGTGTATGAATACAGCAGGCATAATGGGACATTACTTTGCTATTCATAATCCTAAAGTGTGAATTTTATGTATGAATACAGCAGGGATGATGGGACATTACACTGCTATTCATAATCCTAAAGTGTGAATTTTGTGTATGAATAGAGCAGGCATGATGGTACATTACTCTGATAGCCATAATCCTAAAGTGTGAATTTTGTGTATGAATAGAGCAGGCATAATGGGACATTACTTTGCTATTCATAATCCTAAAGTGTGAATTTTGTGTATGAATACAGCAGGCATAATGGGACATTACTTTGCTATTCATAATCCTAAAGTGTGAATTTTGTGTATGAATACAGCAGGCATAATGGGACATTACTTTGCTATTCATAATCCTAAAGTGTGAATTTTGTGTATGAATAGAGCAGGCATGATGGTACATTACTCTGATAGCCATAATCCTAAAGTGTAAATTGTATGTATGAGTACAGCAGGGATGATGGGACATTACACTGCTATTCATAATCCTGAAGTGTGAATTTTGTGTATGAAAAGAGCAGGCATAATGGGGTCATTACTTTGCTATTCATAGTCCTAAAGTGTGAATTTTGTGTATGAATAGAGCAGGCATGATGGTACATTACACTAATAGTCATAATCCTAAAGTGTAAATGCAATACTTTGTAAATAGTTTGTATTTTTGACTCGTGTCACAGCACTGCCAAGCTATGTGCAATACTTTATCACAGTTTGTTGATAACTACTATATTGTAAACATATAAAAACCTATACATAAATTTGTTCTTTAATGTTGTACATTTTCCTAAACCATGCAAAATTATGTAAGTAAATAAAGACATTGTTTCATTTTATATGAGTAAGTAATTGGGTGTCCTTTTGGAGCCTTCAAATAGCACACCAAGAAAAATGCACATAAATACCTTTTAAAATATATCCAGAAAGTTAGTATTTTCCAGAAAAAACAGTGTATATTATTCTGTCACATACTAAATCAAAATAAAATGTGTGGAAATGGTCAGATAAACATGTTAGACCTCAATGTAGAAGGTGGTAACCAAGTGTCCCTTTGGAGTCTCCAAGTGGCTTTTTTTGGAAAGACACCCAGACATACACTAACAAAAAAGCTTGTAAAAACCTCATTTTTGCTTGTATCAACTTCAAATTTTACAAATAGACTGTCAAGACCTGTGAGTTTAGATCAATTATATTTTCAGGCTCATTTACCACTGGTTGGTTAGTTATTTTGCCATAGAAATGTAAGAATGAAAATATTTTAAAAGAGACAAAATCTTGAGCGCTGTATTTCTGCTGCCATATCTATGAAATATTTATTGCTAGAACAGTTCTGCATTTCTAGTAGTGAAATTTGAAGTGTTAGCTTTCAAAAGACACCTTGGTTATGTTTGTAGACAGTAGGATGCATGAGCAACAGCCTTTTTATTTTGGGTATGCCATTTGCCAGAGTGGGGGGGGGGGCTGGCTTGACGTCTAAGAGGTTAAGAGGTCTTGGAACACTTCGTTGATGAATGATTGGAAGACGGCGGGAGAGTTAGATAGGCTATAAGGCATCACAAGGTATTCGTAGTGCCCCATAATGGTGTGGAATGCAGTCTTCCACTCATCACCGTCCCGGATTCGAACAAGATTATACGCACTGCCCAGAGATGTTCACAAGTCTCTGAGCTCGAGTCCGAGTCAAGTTTGAAGTCTTTGACCTCGAGTCCAAGTCAAGTCTAAAATCTTTGAGCTTTAGTCCAAGTCAAGTCTGAAGTCTCTGGGCTCGAGTCCAAGTCAAGTCTCAAGTCTTGTTGTAACAAATAAAACTCTAATAACAAATTAAGAAATTATAAACATTTATTAAAAAAAAACAAAGTTGCACATTAAGTAAGGTCTAAAATTAGCATAAGGTACAGAAATTAAATTAAATGGATAATAACACTGTCTTTATTGTACAAATTAAATATTATTATTATTATTATTTTTGAGCAATAGAATTGATTTTCTGTTTGTCTTGGGTTGTTTGATTAACATTAATGACACAGACTTAAGTAGGTTAATTGAGGTTACTGTCTCTTTATTAAGAACAAATAAGCCCAGACTGGTTTCTGACTGGTTTCTCAAGACATAAACAAAAAAAATTATTAAAAAAAGAATACTGTGAGATAATTTTGCGTGTATGTATGTGCTTTGTCCAGAAAAGAAAGATTTTATGTTGGCTTAACTTTTGAAACACTTCTCTCTGTATGTGAACTACTGAGGGCACTTAAACCCGTGCTCAAACACAGGCAGAGGGCGAATTCCCAACAGCGCTTCAGGAAGAAGAGGCAGCAGGCGCTTCACATAAAAACGTTATGTTGTTTTTCATTGCTCTATTCAGCAAATGTATGTTAATGGACTACAGTATGACACAAAGTAGCGCAACTCTGGACCTGACTGGAGCTGGACCGGATACACTGAACCGCATGTGCATACAGAAATCTGCTCACTTGAGCGCCTGTTTGCGGTTAAATTGTTTAACCATTTAAACAATTGCAAGCCTTAGAAACACGTTAATGATAAACTTACCCTATTTAAATTGCATATTAATCCGCAAATCGCATGCGAGCCGAACCGCGGACCCGCCACAGCACTACCCAAAGCTTCAGATGAATGCCACAGCAGTGGCTGCCTGCAGGTACAGTCGACATGTATGTTCGCGGCCGCGCGCGTGGAGCAGATACGTCACGTGTTACGTTGTGGGCAGGTTGTAGGTAACGGAGGGAGCTATGACAGTGAGCTCATCAGACGTTTCCTAAAAATAAACATTGTTCACGAGTCACACGGCTCGAGTCCGAGTCGAGTCTGAAGTCTTTGAGGGTCGAGTCTCAAGTCGAGTCTGAAGTCACTGTGTGTGCGACTTAAGTCGCACTCGAGTCCGAGTCTCAAACTCGAGTCCCCATCTCTGGCACTGCCTAAGTCCAACTTGGTGTAAATTTTGGCTTCTCTGAGTTGTTCTAGGGCAGAAGGTACAAGAGGTAAAGGATAGGGAAACTTCACAGTGATATTGTTCAAACCTCGATAGTCAATGCAGGGTCTCAGGCCACCATCCTTCTTCTTCTCCACGAAGAAGAAACCAGCTGCAGCAGGGGATGTGGATGTCCGAATAAAACCATTCTGAAGTGCTTCAGATATGTAATCTTCCATCACTCGGGTCTCAGGTTGTGACAGAGGGTAAACTTTACACTTAGGAGGCATGGCATTGGGTAGCAATTCAATCGCACAATCCCAGGGTCTATGGGGAGGTAACTCAGTAGCTTTGTTCTTACTAAATACTTAAGTAAATTCAAGATATACATCAGGAATGGAAACATTCTTACCAGCCGGGCTTTCAATGTTGGTAAACAGACAGGGTTTTGGTTTCAGACAATCAATGCAGGTTTCTACACAACGTGATGACCACTGTAAAATTTCTCCAGTCCTCCAGTCTATCTTGGGGTCGTGTGCTACCAGCCATGGATGACCCAAGATGATGTCGTAACAGGGGGAGGAGATTATGTACAAGGTAATCGTTTCTTGGTGAAGGGAGCCGACTTGGAGTGTGAGAGGAAAAGTACGGTGAGTAATACCATTACCAATGGGAACATTATTAACAGCAGAAATGTTCAATGAGGGTTGACAGGGGATGACAGTAATAGAAAACTTCATCTTCATGTATGAGGTTTAAAGCAGAGCCAGAATCAATTAATGCTGTGAATGATATGGGTTCATCATTGCAGGTGATCGTAACGGATTGTGAGCACATATCATGACTAGAAGGGAGGTTTTTAAATTGGCTTACCAAATTACTGTAGCCGGGCTTCTTAGTAGGACAGTAATCGATGCGATGGCCAGGCTTGCCACAGTAAAAGCATAAATCTAGGGTACGTCTGCGTAGGCGCTCCTCACTAGCGAGAGGTGAAAATCCCATCTGCATAGGTTCTTTTAGTGGTGTCAACGGAGGCGTGCAACGCTTTACTGGTGGCATTCACCATCCTAGCTGAAGTTTTCGTTTTCGTTTTTGCAGGTACATTTCTCATCAGGTTATCAATATGGACTGCCAGAGATACATAATCAGAAAATGAGAGGCTCTCACCTTTACAGGCTAGCTCCATTTCAAGTTCCATATCCAGACTGCTCTGAAACACATCTTTGAGCGATTTATCATTCCATCCACTTTGCGCAGCAAGCGTGCGAAATTCGATGGCGTACTCCGCTACTGGGCGATGATTTTGAGACATGTGGATGATCCGCGAAGACGCACTTCTTCCCCCAGCCGGATATTCAAATATTTTCAAGTTGTTGAATGAAGTATGAATAGGAAGAGCTGATTCGCGGGTCTGTGTCCCAAACAGCGGCTGCCCACTCGACCGTTTTACCAGATAGTAGTGAGAAAACTTTAGAGCACATGGTAACATCAGATAAATTCTCACTCACATGATCCTTGAAATATATATCAAGTTGACAAAGGAAACCTCTCACGTGTTCAGCGGTACCGTCAAACTTGTCCGGCTCAGATACACTCACCCGTCTGGCAGACGTGGATGGCAAGGATTGAATGTAACCAGTGAGGTGATCGTTCACGGACTGAAGACATGTGAGTTGCTCTTGATAACCCTGCAGGAGGCTGTTTGATGTTCATACACAGCCCTCAGATTGGTGACATTCGCTGGATCGATGGTAGGCGAAGTATTCTGTAATGAGGGCTCAGAAACACTGGGATCCATTTTGCAGTGTTTATTAAAACCAACCAATCTGGCAAACAAATCCAAGACGTAAGGCAGAAGAGTAATCAAAGTACAGGCAGGTAGATCAAACACAGATAGGCAGTCCAAACCAGGCAAACAATACAAAGGGGTAAATCCAAAGGCAGATAAACAGGCAAATGGTCAACATCAGGCAGTCAGGTAAATCACTCAATAAACGCTTGGTATGCAGGGGTTAGCTGGCAATACTTCGCGCTAGCCCTAGGGTAGCTTGAGTCTTAAGTAGGGCAAAACAGGAAATGAGCAGAGAAGCAGAGGGCAGCGCCATGTCAGTACTCAGGCGAGGGCTCCCTCTGCTGGCGCGGCGTATGGACGTTACTTTGCTTTAAATTGCCTTGTGTAATTCAAGAGTATTTTAACTTATATTTAGAGGTGTGTGATAAACCTCTAGATATGATAAACTGGAAGAAATTTGTCAGCTGGTAGAGATTTTGGCTTATCGTCTCTATCAAGGTTACACGCCAACTGTGCGTGTGGTCATGAAAACTTAACGTTTGTACAAGTATTTAAGCACAGCAGTTTTAAAACAAGCTTAAGCTTTTGAAACACAAACAACAGTGCTATATGTGCACACTGTTTCTGTGTGAGACGAGCGCAGAAGCCTCACATCCGCTGCTCATTAAGCTTGTGAACATTTTGTCACTTTATTGGCCTTAAAGGCTCTCTAAGCGAATCTGCGAGACGTTAGTTCTTGTCCCCCTCCCCCTCCCTTCTGTGCTTTCATGAACGCGCCCAACCCCCACCCCCAAATCCCTTTTGTCGTTTATTGGCTGGAATACTTTGTTTTGTTATGTGATGCTAGGTTTGGCCACTTGTTGATATTGCCGTTTGTGAAGCCTGGGCTGTCTACAGAGGTCGCATTTTTTTACAGTTTGATCAGCGGACAGGCAGAAAGCAGATAGTGAGGAGATGTTTCCGTATGTAACAAAACATGTTTTATGGTCTAAAACGCTTTAATTCGCCTAGAGCGCCTTTAAATACATATGTGACCAGTCACGGAAAGTAGGGACACAATTCGGATCTGGTCCATTTTGAGTTATTCACAGATTCTGAAAGTGCAGTTTCTAAGCTTTCCAACGATGTGTAACACATGGAAATCTGATAAGATATGGAGAAGTTGTGGCCATTTGAATATAGGAACTCAGAAATACTCAAACCGAGAAAATCGAGACGAAAGGGACTCTTCTTTCCACTGGGGGAGACAATAGGGCTCATTTACATCTCATTAAGCTAAGCCATACCCCCTGTAAAGCCGTTTTGAGATAGAGATGTTCTAGCATCATATGTAGTATTTTATTACAGAAGTCCAAATGACAACATGCAAAAATAAACACGACTTTTTACCTTTGTGTTGATCACAAGTCGAATCCAGTCTGTTTCAGATTATCCAATGACCATTTTGTCCACAAATGCGTATAATCCGTGAAATATAGATGTGTGGTCTATATTGTTTACATCAGATTTCGCATGAATGTCTAGTAATACAACATAATATACAATCTGAGGACTATTTACATCGTAACATGTAAGGGTATATGATTACACTCCGTTAAACACATGAACCTGCCTTCATCATCATCCAAACAGCGCTGTCGAAAACGTGACGACCTTTAGAGACGTTACCAATCGCTCGCTCGTTCCTCCATCAGCCAATGACTTCATGGAAAATATTGATAGACAAAACATGTAGCCAATTATATAACGAATTCAGCAATCTCTGTGTAACTTCTGTGGGTTTGGACTCATGCTGCGCTGCAGGAACTGACAAAGAGATGACGACAAAGTACTGCGAGAGCGACTCGGAATTAAACTACTCAGTAAGATTTCTTGAAGAGCTCTCGCGGTACTTTGACGTCATCCGACTGCGGCGTCGCATAAAGTCACGCGGCTGACGTACGATGCGGCTGACTGTTATTGGTTCCGCCCCAGCTTCTTTTATTTTTCTTTTGTTTTGTGCGCCCGAGCTTTACAGTCTGGGGAGACGCACGCTATAAGCTTGAAAAAAAAACAACAACTTAGCAAACATATCTGAGGAACAGGGCAGCCGCCTCACTACAATCACGTGACTTCACGCTTGAGCCGGAAGAGAAGACAATGCTGAATAAAGTCGTAATTCTGCTATTTTTGGACCAAACTGTATTTTCGATGGTTCAACACAATCTAACTGACCCACTGATGTCACATGGACTACTTTGATGATGTTTTTATTACCTTTCTGGACATGGAAACCATACATAGATATTCAATGAAGGGGACAGAAAGCTCTCGGACTAAATCTAACGTTAAAACATCTTAAACTGTGTTCCGAAGATGAACGGATGTCTTCCGAGTTTAGAACGACATAAGGGTGAGTCATTAATGACATTATTTTCATTTTTGGGCGAACTATCCTTATTTAGTAGTCACGCTGTTCCCTTTGGGGGCGGAGGCGAAAACACAAGCTTATACAGTATGTAAATATACACACAGACAATGACGCCCCCGCTGCATGCTAGAATCTCTGGAAAAACAAGCCTATTTTAACCGCAAAATGTACGATTTTAAATATACATAAACTGCTATCTCAAACATGGAGTGGCTTCTTCGTGATCTCAACTAACAGATTCTGCAATAAAACTAAAATCACAAATTTTGAAAAAAAAAAAACTTTGTTTCTCATTTTCTCGGACCGTGTGCTGCCGACTTGTGTCCCTACTTTCTGTGACGGGTCACATACAGTGGGGCAAAAAAGTATTTAGTCAGCTACCAATTGTTCAAGTTCTCACACTTAAAAAGATGAGAGAGGCCTGTAATTTTTGTCAAAGGTACACGTCAACTATGAGAGACAAAATGAGAAAAAAATCCAGAAAATCACATTGTCTGATTTTTTTAAGAATTTATTTGTAAATTATGGAGAAAAATAAGTATTTGGTCAATAACAAAAGTTTATGTCAATACTTTGTTATATACCCTTTGTTGGCAATGACAGAGATCAAACGTTTTCTGTAAGTCTCCACAAGGTTTTTACACACTGTTGCTGGTAGTTTGGCCCATTCCTCCATGCAGATCTCCTCTAGAGCAGTGATGTTTTAGGGCTGTCGCTGGGCAACTCAAATTTTCAACTCCCTCCAAAGATTTTTGAGATCTGGAGACTGGCTAGGCCACTCCAGGACCTTGAAATTATTCTTACGAAACCACTCCTTCTTTACCCGGGTGGTATGTTTGGGATCACTGCCATACTGAAAGACCCAGCCACGTTTCATCTTCAATGCCCTTGCTGACGAAAGGAGGTTTTGAGTCAAAATCTCACGATACATGGACCCATTCATTCTTTCCTTAACTCGGATCAGTCGTCCTGGTCCCTTTGCAGAAAAACAGCCCCAAAGCATGAGGTTTCCACCCCCATGCTTCACAGTAGGTATGGAGTTCTTTGGATGCAACTCAGCATCTTTCTCCTGCAAACACAAGAAGTTGAGTTTCTACCAAAAAGTTATGTTTTGGTTTCATCTGACCATATGACATTCTCCCACTCTTCTTCTGGATCATCCAAATGCTCTCTAGCAAACTTCAGACGGGTCCGGACATGTACTGGCTTAAGCAGGTGGACACATCTGGCACTGCAGGAATTGAGTCCCTGGCTGCATAGTGTGTTACTGATGGTAGCCTTTGTTACTTTGGTCCCAGCTCTCTGCAGGTTATTCACTAGGTCCCCCCATGTGGTTCTGGGATTTTTGCTCACCATTCTGGTGATAATTTTTACCCTACGGGATGAGATCTTGCGTGGAGCCCCAGATCGAGGGAGATTATCAGTGTTCTTGTATGTCTTACATTTTCTAATAATTGCTCTCACAGTTGATTTCTTCACACCAAGCTGCTTACCTATTGCAGATTCAGTCTTCCCAGCCTGGTGCAGATCTACAATTTTGTTTCTGGTGTCCTTTGACAGCTCTTTGGTCTTGGCCATAGTTGAGTTTGCATTCTGACTGTTTTAGGTTGTGGACAGGTGTCTTTTATACTGCTAACAAGTTCAAACAGGTGCCATTAATACAGGTAACAAGTGGAGGACAGAGGATCCTCTTAAAGAAGAAGTTACAGGTCTGTGAGAGAAAGAAATCTTGCTTTTTTGTTATTGACCAAATACTTATTTTCCACCATAAACCGCAAATAAACTCTTAAAAAACCAGACAATGTGATTTTCTGGATTTTTTTCCTCATTTTGTCTCTCATAGTTGAAGTGTACCTATGATGAAAATTACAGGCCCCTCTCATCTTTTTAAGTGGGAGAACCTGCACAATTGGCGGTCGACCAAATACTTTTTTGCCCCACTGTATATGCGTCAAAATTCCCATCTTTGCAAGTAATATTATCCTCATAAACATGACCATTTAGGGCTTAAGAGAAAGTTAACAGCTCAAAGAGAAAACGCATGTGTAAAGCTGGGCGTACACGTTGCAAATTCATCCTCATGAGCTTTCCCAGCTAACACATGATGTACTAGTTACGTAATTTATTGGTCATTTTTGGCAATTTCATGACTTACCAGCTGGCAACGTAACTGTTACATCCTAGGGAGGTAATTTCCTTACCATTACAGTACCAATTATCACCACGTCGCCAGTACGGACTCCTTACGTCACAAGATAACCAAGTACGTCCCAGTTACATAATAAATTCGTACTATTTTGGTAATTTCATAACTTACTGGCAACATAACTGTTACGTCCCAAGGAGGTAATTTCATTACCTTTACAATTATATAAACAATAATTTCATTTTCTATTTAGGTTAGCTTATTAAAACTGTTCAGTCTCAAAGTTTCCCTTAAATAAGTCAAAATAGATTAAATACACACAAACTGCCATTTACATGGGAAACATGAAACAGCACGCGCCTCCTGCGCCCAGCTGAACTTGAACCTCAGAAGTAAAGAGACTTTTAGAAATCTTGCCAGTAAAATCCACATCACACCAGCAATGACAAGGTAAGCTAACGTTGCTATGGCTACAGTCCATATACATCAGGGATGGGCAACTGGCAGCCCGAGGGCCGCACACGGCCCAGGGTAAATTTTAATACGGCCCGCTGGACCATATTATACTTAATCAAATACTTTTAAAATGATGATTTTTGTATTAGGACGTAAATACTCCAAACCAGGAGGGGGCGCTAGGTTCCTCACAGTAAGCATAGTTCCATGTTTGGACTTATGTGAAGAAGAGGTCTTCACGGAGTCCGAAAACCCGAGGTCCGACCCAAGACCCGATCATGTTCGGGTCTAAAAGTTTCACGCATGCCTCGGACACGGGTCGGGTACAGTAATCGGGTCTCGGGTTATTTAAAATGAATGTGTTTTTGCCAAACGGACTCGAGAAGCCCTCAACTATGTGTGTTAATGTCCTTTTCAAACCTCTCCTCTGTTTGCAAGAGCACTTGCAACATTGTGTGGGTGGCGATAGGTTAATTTTCGTTCAGCCAGACATGTCAGATATTTTTAAATGTAAATTTTAGCGGTTACCTTGGTGTCATTGTCATATAAACAAATGGAACAGCTCGCCAAATTTGTTGCGAGGCCACTGGGCTGCAGACTGCACACACATCAGTTTACATTCGGGTCCAGTCGGGTTAAAACCAATGCCACTGGTTTGGGTGATGGGTCGTAATCGGGTCAGAATTGCTCTCAGATTTGAAAGGTGTTTGTTCTCTAAGGGCGGAATGAGAAACTCCTCTATACTAATTTAAAAGTGCCTTGCTTGTTACAGATGTTAAAGCAATGCAGTTAAGAAGTTTTATCTGAAATGCTTGTCCACTGAAAATAAAGTTATGATTTAGAAATAGCATAATTGCTAAGTTTTATAGTTAAAATCTTTAAAGACAGGTTAAATGTATATTGTGGTTTCTTATTAAAGGAAATTTAGAATGATGTAAATTGTGCTTGTGGTTCTGGTCCCCTTGGTATAAAGGAGAAAAATGCTGGCCCTTAGCATTATCAAAGTTGCCCATCCCTGATAAACATAATAGATTGCTAGGCTATCTACAGTTTTATTACAAACAGCAACCTAAACTACAACATAACATTAGTGTAGACTTAAACATGGTTATCTAAATAGTACATTTTAACATCACTGTTTAAAGTTTTTACCAGCCTTTGTATGGGACCCTATATGCATTGTTTGGCAAAAAGCAGTGTTTCTATGTTTGTCTGTGTTTTATATGTTAGTCTACATGTAATTAGGGCCCGAGCACACCGGGGTGTGAGGACCCTATTGTTCTTCAATGAGTTATTATCAGGGCCCAAGCACTGAGGAGCAGGCCAGAATGGCCTGCACAGAAAGGTGCGAGGCCCTATTGGTTTTGCTTGAATGTATTATTATTTTTTTATTTTATTTTTAGGGCCCGAGCACCGAGGAGCAGGCCAGAATGGCCTGCACCGAAAGGTGCGAAGCCCTATTGTTTTTGCTCGGATTATTATTTTTATTATTATTATTATTATTTTTTTTTTTTTTTTACGTTTCGGGGCAATTTGGGGGCCTTAACATACTCAAAAACTCTTGAAATTTTGCACAGACCTCAGAGTCGTCGGCCATCAGGTCCGGGCAAAGGCCGGACCACGGGCGTGGCAAGGGAGCTCTGTAGCGCCCCCTGTAATTCAAAAACAAACATTGGGGCACAGATCGGGCAAAAATGTACGCACATGTAGGAAAGTTGGTACACATATAGAACTCATCGACCCGAACAACTTTCGCACTTAAACCTATTAGCTCCGCCCAACAGGATGTCGGCCATACTCCTCCTAGGGGATTTATGCTATTGACACCAAACACGGTGAACATGATGTCGAGACATTGTACTTGCTAAATTGCGAAGGGATTTTTGATATCTCGAACGGTTCTGCCATGGCGAAGCGACAAAGTCATGGTGAAATCAAAGAAACAGGAAGTGTCTAATATCTAAGGCAAAAAATGTCTTATTGTAATGATACGCAGGACGTTTGTTCGTCTGAAGATTCCGAACGCATCGATGTGCCTATTGTGAGTCTCGGGTATAGCGCCACCACCAGGCGCCAGGAAGTGTGTCAGTCACAAAGGTGGCTTTTTTTGACAGTTCAATGCGATGTTCTTTTAAATACTCCTTCTAGGATTTTCATGCGATTGACACCAAAAGTGGTCAACATGATGCCGAGGCATAGTAGATGATAAATTGCGAAGGGATTTTTGATATCTCGAACGCTGTTCCCATGGCAACGTGTCAAACTTTACTCTTATTTTAAAGGCATATTTAAGCCCTTCAGTTGCATGCAGTGAACTTTTAAATACTCCTTCTAGAATATTCATGCGATTGACTCCAGAAGTTGTCAACATGATGCCGAGACATTGTAGATGATAAATTGTGAAGGGATTTTTGATATCTCGAACGCTGTTCCCATGGCAAACCGTCAAACTTTACTTCTATTTCAGGCATATTTAAGGCTCTTGGTGTGCTTAGATTAACTTTAAATTTGGCACACACATGAGAGTTGTCGGCTGTTAAGTGTTGACAAAAAGGTCAGATAAAGGCGTGTCTATTTAGTGGCTCACTAGCAGGGGTTTCTTTTACCTACAGTACCTTAATGGGTCAGTAGCAACATTAAATAGTCCACTGATATTTACACACTTGATGCATGTGCCCACGGTGCATCGTTTTCTCGGAGGCACCGTGTAGCGGTAAAAAAACGTGCGAGGGCCCGCCATCGCTGCTTGCAGCTATATTTTTTATTTGTATTTTTTTAACACTTTTGGGCATTTTGGGTGCCTTAACATACTCGAAAACTCTTGCAATTTGGCACAGACGTCAGAGTCGTCCGTCATTGCGAACGGGCAAAGGCTGGAACACGGGCGTGGCACGGGGGCTCTGTAGTGCCCCCTGTAATGCAAAAAAAACATTGATGCACAGATCGTCCAAACATGTACGCACATGTACGAAAGTTGGTAGGCATATAGATCTCATCGACCCGAGCAACTTTCGCGCTCTAACCTATAAGCTCCGCCCAACAGGAAGATCACCACGATCATGAGGAATTTTTGATATCTTGAATGGTTCTGCCATGGCGGGGTGACGAATTCATGGCGAATTAAGAGAAACAGGAAGTGTCTAATATCTAAGGCAAAAAATATCTTATTGTGATGCCATGCGGGTAGTTTGTTCGTCTGAAGATTCCGATCGCATCGATGTGCCTATTGTGACTCCCGGGTATAGCGCCATCACCAGGCGCCAGGAAGTATGTCAGTCATGAATTTTTAAATACTTCTCCTAGGGAATTCATACGATTGACACCAAACGTGGTGAACATGATGCTGAGACATTGGACTTGCTAAATTGCGAAGGGATTTTTGATATCTCAAACGGTGCTGCCATGACGAAGCGACAAATTTATGGTAAATTCAGAGAAACAGGAAGTGTCTATTATCTAAAGCAAAAAATATCTTATTGGGATGGTAGGTAGTGTGTATGTTCGGCCAAGGATTCCGATCGCATCTATGTGCCTATTGTGAGTCTCGGGTATAGCGCCACCAACAGGCATCAGGAAGTGTGGCAGTCACAAAAGGTGGATTTTTTGACAGTTCCATGTGATGTTCTTTTAAATACTCCTCCTAGGATTTTCATGCGAATGACACTAAAAGTGGTCAACATGATGCTGACACATTGTAGATGATAAATTGTGAAGGGATTTTTGATATCTCAAACACTGTTCCCATGGCAACACGTCAAACTTTACTTTCATTTCTTCAAATATTTAGGACTGACAGTTACATGCTGTGAACTTTTAAACACTCCTCCAATGGGATTCATGCGATTGACACCAGAAGTGGTTAACATGATGCTGAGACATTGTAGACGTTAAATTGCGAAGGAATTTTTGACATCTCGAACGCTGTTGCCATGGCAACGCGTCAAACTTGACTTTTGTTTCAGGCATATTTAAGGCTCTTGCCGTGCTTAGATTAACTTTAAATTTGGCACACACATCAGAGTTGTCGGCTGTTAATTGTTGACAAAAAGGTCAGATAAAGGCATGTCTATTTAGTGGCTCACTAGCGCCCCCGTTTGTCTAAAATGTGGGGTTTCTTTTACCTACAGTACCTAAATGGGTCAGTAGCAACATGAAATAGTCCATTGATATTTACCGAAAGGTGCGAAGCCCTATTGTTTTTGCTCGAATTATTATTTTTATTATTATTATTTATTTTTTTTTCAACACTTTTGGGTATTTTGGGGGCCTTAACATACTCGAAAACTCTTGAAATTTGGCACAGACGTCAGAGTCGTCCGTGATCCCCGAAAGCCAAAGGCTGGAACACGGGCGTAGCACGGGGGCTCTGTAGCGCCCCCTGTAATGCAAAAACAAACAGGAGTGCGCAGATCGGGCAAACATGTACGCACATGTACGAAAGTTGGTACACATATAGATCTCATCGACCCGAATAACTTTCACACTCTAACCTATTAGCTCCGCCCAACAGGAAGTCGGCCATTTTGGATTGTTTAAAAAATGCATGCGGTGAACTTTTAAATACTCCTCCTAGAGGATTCATGGGATTGACACCAAACGTGGTGATCATGATGTCGAGACATTGTACTTGCTAAATTGCGAAGGGATTTTTGATATCTCGAACGGTTCCGACATGGCAAGGCGACAAAGTTGTGGCGAAATCAGAGAAACAGGAAGTGTCTAATATCTAAGGCAAAAAATGTCTTATAGTGATGACACGCGGGGTGTTTGTTCGTCTGAAGATTCCGATCGCATCGATGTGCCTATTGTAAGCCTCGGGTATAGCGCCACCACCAGGAGCCAGGAATTGTTGCAGTCACAAAGGTTGATTTTTTTTGACAGTTCCATTTGATGTTCTTTTAAATACTCCTCCTAGAATGTTTATGCGATTGACACTAAAAGTGGTCAACATGATGCCAAGACATTGTAGATGATAAATTGCGAAGGGATTTTTGATATCTCGAACGTTGTTCCCATGGCAACACGTCAAACTTTACTTTCATTTTAAAAGCATATTTTTTGCATATTTTTGCATGCAGTGAACTTTTCAATACTCCTTCTAGGATATTCATGCGATTGACACCAAACGTGGTCAACATGATGCTGAGACATTGGAGATGATAAAATGTGAAGGGATTTTTGACATCTCGAACGCTGTTGCCATGGCAACGCATCAAAGTTTACTATTATTTCAGGACTATTTAAGCCTCTTGGCATGCTTGGATTAACTTCAAATGTGGCACACACATCAGAGTTTTGAGCTGTTAAGTGTTGACAAAAAGGTCAGACATAGGCGTGTCTCTTAAGTGGCTCACTAGTGCCCCCGTTTGTCCAAAATGTGGGGTTTCTTTTACCTACAGTCCCCAAATGGGTCAGTAACAACATAAATAGTCCACCAATATTTACCCACTTGATGCATTTGCCCACCGTGCATCGTTTTCTCGGAGGCACCGTGTAGCGGTAAAAAATCGTGCGAGGGCCCGCCATCGCTGCTTGCAGCTATATTTTTTATTATTATTATTATTATTATTATTATTATTATTTTTATTTTTTTTACATTTTGGAGCAATTTGGGTGCCTTAACATACTCGAAAACTCTTGAAATTTGGCACAGATATCAGAGTCGTTGGCCATTAGGACCGGGCGTGGCAGGGGAGCTCTGTAGCGCCCCCTGTAATGCAAAAATAAACATTGGGGCACAGATCGAGCAAACATGTACACACATGTACGAAAGTTGGTACATATATAGATCTCATCAACCCAAACAATTTTCGCACTCAAACCTATTAGCGCCGCCCAACAAGAAGTCGGCCATTTTGGATTGATTCAAAAATGCATGCAATGAACTTTTAAATACTCCTCCTAGGGGATTCATGCGATTGACACCAAACGTGGTGAACATGATGCTGAGACATTGGACTTGCTAAATTGCGAAGGGATTTTTGATATCTCAAACGGTGTTGCCATGGCAAGGTGACAAATTCATGGCGAATTAAGAGAAACAGGAAGTGTCTAATATCTAAAGCAAAAAATGTCTTATTGGGATGAAACGCAGTGTGTATGTTCGGCCAAGGATTCCGATCGCATCAATGTGCCTATTGTGAGTCTTGGGTATAGCGCCACCAACAGGCAGCAGGAAGTGTGGCAGTCACAAAAGGTGGATTTTTGACAGTTCCATGCGATGTTCTTTTAAATACTCCTCCTAGGATTTTCATGCGATTGACACCAAAAGTGGTCAACATGATGTTGAGGCATTATAGATGATAAATTGCAAAGGGATTTTTGATATCTTAAATGCTGCTCCCATGGTCACACGTCAAACTTTACTTTCATTTTAAGGTATATTTAAGCACTTGGCATGCACTTTGGGTGCCTTAACATGCTCGAAAACACCACGAATTTGGCACAGACCTCAAAGTCGTTGGCCATTAGGACTGGGCAAATGCTGGAACACGGGCGTGGCAGTAGGGCTCTGTAGTGCTCCCTGTAATGCAAAAAAATATATTGGTGCACAAATCGGGCAAACATGTACGCACATGTACGAGAGTTGGTATGTATATAGATCCCATCGACCCGAACAACTTTTCCAATCAAACCTATTAGCTCCGCCCAACAGGAAGTCGGCCATTTTGGATAATTTCAAAAATGCATACGGTGAACTTTTGAATACTCCTTCTAGTGAATTCATGGGAATGACAACAAACGTGGTGATCATGATGCCAAGACATTGTACTTGCTAAATTGCAAAGGGATTTTTGATATCTCGAACGGTTCTGCCATGGCGAGGCGACAAATTCATGGCGAAATCAGAAAAACAGGAAGTGTCTAATATCTAAGGCAAAAAATGTCTCATTGTGATGACACACGGGGTGTTTGTTCGTCTGAAGATTCTGATTGCATCGATGTGCCTATTGTGAGTCTCAGGTATAGCGCCACCACCAGGCGCCAGGAAGTGTGTCAGTCACAAAGGTGGATTTTTTTGACAGTTCCATGTGATGTTCTTTTAAATACTCCTCCTAGAATGTCTATGTGATTGACACCAAAAGTGGTCAAAATGATGCTGAGACATTGTAGATGCTAAATTGCGAAGGAATTTTTGACATCTCGAACGCTGTTGCCATGGCAACGCGTCAAACTTTACTTCAATTTCAGGCACATTTAAGGCTCTTTGCGTGCTTAGATTAACTTTAAATTTGGCACACACATGAGAGTTGTCGGCTGTTAGGTGTTGACAAAAAGGTCAGATAAAGGCGTGTCTATTTAGTGGCTCACTAGCGCCCCTGTTTGTCTAAAATGTGGGGTTTCTTTTACCTACAGTACCCAAATTGGTCAGCAGCAACATGAAATAGTCCACTGATATTTACCCACTTGATGCACGTGGCCACTTTGCGTCGTTTTCTCGGAGGCACTGTGTAGCGGTAAAAAAACGTGCGAGTGCCCGCCATTGCTGCTTGCAGCTATATTTATTATTATTATTATTTTTCTCTGACTTCAGTGGGACTTTAGAGGGCCTAAACATACTTAGAAAACTCATGAAATTTTGCACAGATGTCAAGAGTGAGGAAAATTTACATGTTGTGTAGGCTTTGGAATTAGGCGTGGGAAAATGGCTCTATAGCGCCACCTACAAATTTTCAACAAAGCAGCCCTCGGACTGTGTTTAACGTACAATTACGACATTCGGTATGCTTCTGTAGCATGACCAGACCTACAAAAAAGTCTCTTGGAGCGAAGCCGTAAACCAAACAGGAAATCAGCTATTCGGAGTTATTTTTGTGATTTGGGCGCAGTTTTTGTCATTTCCAGGCGTCATGCTTTAACTAACTCCTCCTACAGTTTTCGTCGGATCATTTTCATATTTGGTGAGTGTCATCTTAAGGCCTTTGTGATGCTAAATTGCGAAGGATTTGACTCTACGTAAAAATTTGTGTCGGTTCTTTTTTTTTTATTGTGCTTTAAACAAGAATACAACAACTCGTAGAGGTAACAGCATAAAAAACTCAAAGACAAACAACAACAGGGGATACACAATAATTGCAAGGAGTGGAAAAAAAGTTATAATACATACATAAAAGTTTAGAGGACAAGAAATTTAGATATGTTTGTGGACAATTTCAAAGCATGACAGTTCTTCAGTAGTTTCAGTGAAGAGTGAAATAGTTTAAATTCACTCATAAAGTGTTGAAAACATGGGTGAGAATTTCTCCATTTGCAACAATGGATATGATATTTACCAAAAAGAAGAACAATGTTTACAATGTCTGATAATGGATTATTTAAACCATCAACGTAATATAAAATGTGGTGTATGTTAAACACAGGGATGTTTGGCATTTTTGAAATCAGCCAATTTCTGACATCATTCCAAAACTGGTTTGAAATGGGACAGGTGAAAAACAAATGATCCAAAGATTCATCAGAAAAATCACAAAAAACACATCCCGCCTTGTCAAATTTAAAACGCTTATGAAGAAAAGTGGAGACTGGGTAGATCTTGTGACAAATTTTAAAGTGTGTTTCTTTGACCTTAGGTGGAATTGGCCATTTAACATACTTAGAAAAAGACTTTTTCAACAGATCCAAAAACTCTAGAGATACACAGTTCCTTTTATAGTCGTGATACAACTTGGATTTAAAAACATCTGTGGCAGCATTATTATTAAATTCTTTTCCAAGTAATTTGTAAGGTCCAACTAATAAATTTGGTAATACAGGAGTAACAACGGAATAAGTCAATGTACTACGTATTAGGTGGACCAAAGGTAGAGGAATAGCTTTACAAATTCTTAGATACTCTCTCGGAGTACAAGTTAAATTAAAGCGTAACACAAAATTTTCATATGACAGAAAAACACCATTATCATCCATTAAGTCAGAAACAAAAACAATTCCTTTGTCAAACCAATCAGCATTGAATACTGATTTTCTGCTCATTAAAAATTGCTCTATTATTCCACAGAACTGAATTGTGTGGAGTAAAATTGTGAGAAAAGATCATTTTCCAAAACAATAAAATTTGACCATGAAATTTAGACAAGGCAATTGGAATCAGTAGTAAATATGGGCCACACACTGTCAAAATGATTGATGGCGACCTTTGACCTTAGGGGAGGGGCTAACCTTTTGACCTTAGGGGAGGGGGTTAACCTTTTGACCTGTGAGGGAGGGGCTAACCTTTGACCCGCAAGGGCGGGGTTAACCTTTTAACCTGCGAGGGTGGGACTAACCTTTGACCTCCTGGGGGAGGGATGAACTTTTGACCGGACCGCCCACGAAGCATTGAACTTTTGACCGGAACAGTCACATAGCGTTGACATGTTTATGACCGGGGTTATATCCGGGGCACATTAAATCATGCACTCTTACCCTATTAATTCAGGCTGGCGCATAACAGAGCTTCCGGCCTCTGACAGGGTTAATTGATGCGTTGAACTTTTAACCGGAACGGCCGCATAGCGTTGAACTTTTGAACTGTCCCGCACCAAGCATTGACACGATTATGACCGGGGTTATCTCCGGGGTGCATTAAATCATGTCATCCTACGCTGAAACAATAAAAACAGTGTTTACACAAACGCTTAATGTTAAAACCACATTCCATGCCTGCATCGTAAATTTATATAAGGAGGGGCTCCCCCGATATGTCTAATAAAAGCAGGGAAAATCACAGTTACGAAAATCACAAACATGGATAACACATGCATCTAGTGCAATACCGGTGAGTGCTGAAAAACTTTAACTTTTATCATAAGCCATTTTGGAACATGCTACATCATTATAAGATGTCTCTCTAAAAATGATTTTGATCAGGGTGAATAGTTTCATTAAACACAAATTTTTAGGTAAAATGTTTAAAGAAATTAAGTGTTCTGCTTTTCTTTAAAAAGCCATACCGGTCTCTTAAGCTATATTCATGGTAAATTAAACCGTAATTAAATAAAGTATGACTAGAAAATATGTTTAAAATTGTATGGATACGCTTGATTAAAAAACATTTTCAAAAGTATCAACAGAATAAAAAAGGTTTTCACAGCAGTAGATGAAATACAATATAGAAGAATAATGAACAATGAATTCAGTCAAGATAAACAATTTTGGTGTATTTTCTCCAGAGAGTACAAAACAATGCCTCATTTTAAATGCACTATTTAGCACTTTGTATAGATGACCTGATTCTCAAAACAGAAATAATGTTTTTCAAATAAAGTTTTCAATACAAAGATATGTTCTTTAATAATACTGTCACTTACACAGAGTGTGGTCATTTCCTTGAAGCTGCGGGTCTGAGAGAGAGAGATGTCCGCTGACTGACCGGCGTTATTTGAACAAAGATGAAATGTTTTAACGCACAAATCATTACGGCCCTAACACTATTATCTGAAGTCCATATATCCCATTTTCATTAGCCGCAGCAGCCGCGGGTCACGAGTGGCCTCTAATCGTCTAAAATTTAATCTGTAAAACAGGCGCTTTCTGTCTATGTATGCGCTCCAACCGAGCCAAAGCATAAAGATTTCTACCCCGCTACAGGATGTCTATCGATCATATCAAGTTAAGTAAAAACGCGCTATTCAGAACGCAGCATAAATCTATTAACTCTTAAAGTAATGGTGTTCTAACACTATTATCCGAAAACGCTACATCCTAAAATCATAAACGGAGGCCTCCACAGGCTGGGAGAGACATTCCTTCACTTCCGTTATGCCTAAGTCAGTCGATCCATGGTGCGTTGCTGCCATCTACCGGCCATCTAATAGTCTAAAACGTGCCTGTAAATCATAAATATATATATATTTGTATATATTATTTGGTTTAGTACGAACATTTGTTGTAGTTACATCTATTATAGCAGTCAGATCGTTCTTACCACAATATGATCTCATTTAACATTTAAAAATTCGAATATTAATCCGTGCTAAACAGCCAAGCTTCAGAGCTCTGCCATGGACGACCCCGCCCATCCTTCACTATAAAACTATTTCAACACGCGCAGGCATCCGATTCAACTTAAACAACTTTTTGAAGGAAATCACTGCGCTGAAATCACTTCACTGAAATATGTCCCACTATTACGGTGAGAAAACCGATTTTATTATTTCTGCTGCGGGGTATTACAAATTTATTTAGCTTTTATTATGATATTCCGGCCGGTTGTAACGTTACGTCTACTCTCGTATATATTTGTGAACGAAATTTACTATGGCTCTCTCATATTTCTTATTAATCAAAATATTGCAAATATTATCACAATGCTGTCGATTTTCTGATTTGTGTTTTTAACGCTTACAATATTATAAAATTAAGTTTCTGAAATCTCTTATCCCTTAACTTAGCGTTAGGCTAAGCTAAACGGATCTTTTGATGGTTTTTTTTTTCTTCAATTATTGAAAATTATCGCAATGCATACTGTTTATGTTTTTGATGCTTTTGTGAAAATAAAAAACTATTGTATGTCGCACAACAATGACGTGGCGTGACGCTGAATTCATGGGACGCTTGACTATTGCTGACATTGACATGTTTAGATAAACTAGCTGTAAAAATTCTTAACACTTTTTTAATTTTATCGGAAATGGTTGTAAACATTTAGGAATGCGTCCGATGTGTTTTTAGATCTCAGAGTTACATTTTCGGCAACAGTCGCTATAGCGCTTTAGTAGCGCGTCCGCCATTTTGGACTGAATATTCTCACAGTCAAAATGGGGTGCTGTGGAGAAAGTTGTCCGGTAGAGGGAGGCATGGGACAGCTTTTCATTTGTTACTCTAGAGGGAGAGCAGCGTTGGTCCTGGCGGGCTGCTGTAGTTGAGCATAGTGTTGAGCTGCAGGTCGCTCTGCATATGTAAATAAAGATATATATATATATACATATATACATATAAATCTACCTACATGTATCCACATCCGTATACACCGCGAGATATTACAGAAACCCATTGTGAAACCGGAAGACGTCGCAATGATAATATATCTCTATGTAATACCCCTACTATATAATTATTGTTAATGTCTCAACGGAAACAGGCCTGTTTCATAGGTACCTGCGATGACTCGATTATCGAAGATGAAGATCTACGTAAGTCCCTAATTGTCTTAATATCTTTTTGCAGAAAATAAAATTTAATTATTTGTGATAGTCAATTCTGCTTGAAAATAAAATTTAATTATTTGTGATAGGCAATTCTGCTTGAAAAAAAAATCTCATTAAATCTCTTTAAAAATTCAGAGACTGTTATTTTTATTAGTGTAATACTAAATTATTTATCTGAAATAGTGACTATACCTCTACACAACGACTACAGCAGTGGCAATGGTAAATGTTTTTTATTTATTTTTATTTTTATAGCTATGCTTATTTAAAATAAAATGTCATCCTTTTTATTTATTTATTTTTAATAGTAATAAATATGTGTTTCAGGTTTTGTCGATTCGACCACGGATGAATTTCCACACGAACCGAGCGTTGAACAGGTGGCCATAGATTTGACATTTCCACACGAACCAAGCGTTGAACAGGTGATCATAGATCTGACTGGCGAACACGAGGGGTCAGAGATAGATCTGACTGACGAGCACGAGGGGTCAGAGAGAGATCTTTCAGATCCCTTGCATGAGGAGCAGCTCAGCGTTGATGCAGCAGAGGTCCTACCGCGATACGGTGAGTCATCTTTTCACTCGTTGAATATAAACTGTAGTCACAGCTCGCTTATTTCTGATATGTTTACTCACGCAGAAAACTGTCTCGGGTTAAGCGCTTGCGAGCCCGGATGTAGCAGCTCACACCAGAGCGGATGGGGCCGATCATCTTGGGCTAGCGATCATAGCGCATGTGCTGATGATGAGGCGGACTGGTCCGAGTCGCAGATGAATGCTTGGGATCGAACCTCCTGGGTCGATGATGGCGGATTACCATCGAGCGGTCAACAGACGCCGAACAGTATTCAACCTTCCGTCGAAGAAAATAAAGCTTATCAGAGCAGATTGAAAATCCTCAACCGGCACATGAATTTGACAATTCAATTCAATTCAATTCAATTCAATTTTATTTATATAGCGCTTTTCACAATTGGTGATTGTTTCAAAGCAGCTTTACATTAATAGAAGCAGTGGAAAGCACAGAAAAACGACAGATAGCACAACATAATACACGATAGCACAAGCAGCTAAATTTGCTGCGGCAATGAATCAACATTATAAGCGTGCGTATTGCTAATGTAACGTAAAGAAGAGGGTGCTAAGTTAAGCCCAAGAAGGCTGCCTCCCCGGGTTGAAAAACCCCCTAGGAGAAAAAAACCCCCAGGCTCAGCCGGGGAAGTAAAAAAAAGTCATAGGAGGGAAAAACCCTTGGGAGATATATTTATATATACATTGAAACGACTAAGGAGATTAGGCGGAGGTTAAGCGGGTTCTGCCGGTGGTCGTTGGTCATGCATCAGCTGGGCATCACGTTGAAGGTCTGCCGGTGGGTCAGAGGTGTGCCCACTTTCACATTTACCGGAACTGGGTCTGTTTGTCTCATTGTCCTTGGAGACAAGGACGAGACATAAAGAAAGAAAAACAAAACCCAATTAGCGTAGGGGCCATTCATATGTATACACATGTACATATACACAAACATATATATATATATATATATATATATATATATATATATACATACACACACATGTACATATACGTATTGAAGATACAACGTCATCCCAGTGAAAGACACTGCACAGTTTGGTTTAGGGAGAACGAGAAAAATGCACGGGACGGCGAATGTTTTGGAAATGGGTGCAGTGACACCCTTTTAAGGACTGAAGTCCCGCCCCCGACTAGTGGGCTTAACACCACAAATCTATACCCACCGAGCTTTATTGAAATCCGGACGAGCAAGGGAGTAAAGGGGAGACGGGGACGTGACTGCGCCAGCCATCTCCCTGATGCCTGTCTGGGCTTCACAGTACTCCCCTACTCGACTCAGAAACCTCAGGAGAAGGGCCGAGCAAGTGATAACATAATGCGATACATAACTTTCAATCACTCATCTGCGCTTGGCAATTAATGGCCCAATTCGGGGTTTTATTGGTTTAGTTTTGAAGTTTTGGCCTTGTATTGTGGTTTGTATGTGCACAGAGTAGCGTTTCTTTTCCTGTATGTAGCCTTTTCTATTTTATACGTGACATTTGTTTTTAAAAGTTTATGCCCGGCTCATGGTTTGCTGCACATATGTAAACGAGTAAGGAGAGATTAAACATTTTTCTTAAGAATATTAATAGCATTTACCATGCTTTGAAGTGTTGACGAAAATGAGGATTTAGTTTATTTATTTATTAGGTTGTTCAAGCTATCTATTGTGAGATGAGTACCATTAATAAAACAATTATGTGAATGCCTTGTTAAAGAGAAAAGTTTTAAGTCTAGATTTAAAAGTATCCATTGTGTCTGATTCTCGGACAACGGTTGGCAAATCATTCCAGAGCTTAGGGGCTAAGTAGGAAAAGGATCTTCCACCTTTAGACACTTTTGATATTTTAGGGATAACTAAGAGACCAGAATTTTGCGAACGCAGTGAACGTGATGGATTGTATTCTGATAGTAATTCTCTAAGATATGAGGGTGCTAGGCCATTTAAGGCTTTGTAGGTGATAAGTGATATTTTAAATTGTATGCGATAATTAACTGGTAGCCAGTGTAAAGATGCCAGAATTGGACTTATGTGGTCATACTTCTTAGATCGAGTAAGCAGTCTTGCAGAAGCGTTTTGAACTAGCTGCAGCTTGTTTACCTGATTTGCATGGCATCCCCCAAGTAGCGAGTTACAATAGTCTATTCTAGAGGTCATAAAAGCATGGATAAGCTTCTCTGCGTCAGATGTAGACAGCATGTGGCGAATTTTTGAGATATTTCTAAGATGGAAGAATGCTGTGCGGCAGACGTTGGCGATATGACTATCGAAAGATAGATTGCTGTCGAACATTACGCCTAAATTCTTAACCGTGGAAGATGGCACCACAGTGCAGCCATCTATGTGCAACTTGTAATCTGACATATTATGTTTGTAGCGATTCGGTTCAATAATAAGCATCTCTGTCTTATTGGAGTTGAGCTTAAGAAAGTTATGTGCCATCCAGTCACTAACATCGCTAATGCAGTCTGCTAGCTTAGAAAACGTGTGGGTTTCGCTGGGATGTGAGGAGATGTAAAGCTGGGTATCATCCGCATAGCAGTGAAAACTTATGTTATGTTTTCTGATAATGTCTCCTAGGGGTAACATATATAACGAGAACAGGATAGGACCTAAAACTGATCCCTGCGGTACACCATATTTGACCAGGGAGTGATATGACTCTTCCTCGTTTACATAAACAAAGTGATAGCGATTGGTTAGATACGACCTAAACCAGGCTAACGCCTGACCACTGATACCAACATAGTTTTCTAGTCTATTGAGTAAGATTGTGTGATCTATTGTGTCAAAGGCTGCGCTAAGGTCTAGTAATATAAGGATTGAGATTTCACCACGATCGGATGTTAACATGAGGTCATTTGTAACTCTAAGCATTTGTAACTCTAATATTGAAACAGAATATTGGCTCAAATTGAAGAGATTAATAACCAGCTTCATAGCAGATTAGACACTTTTGACCACAAACTACGCGAGCTAGGCGATCGTGTGCGCCAGGTTTACGTTCAACTGGATGGCACTATTCACATGGGTCTAGATAGACAGCGTTCAGCCATAGAGGAATTGGATCATGATTTACGACAACAAATTCAGAACGCAGAAAATTCATTCGGACGTTTGCACGATTTAACATTCGAGCAGATGAGAGAAAGACGTCTAATGTTCGAAGCGGTTTATGCTATGCTTTTCGCGATATTTTATCCATAGCACAATTTTTATAAGATTTATGTACCATTTTTACTCTTTTTCTATATCCAATGCTATTTTTATCTATCCTATGTTTTAGCATTTATCTATCTTATGTTTTAGCATTTATCTGTTTTTATCTAGCATATATCCACCTCATGTTTTAGCATTTATCAAGCATTTATCTAAGCATGTTTTAACATTTATTTTATCAAGCATTTATCTGTCTCATGTTTTAGCATTTATCAAGCATTTATCTGTCTCATGTTTTAGCATTTATTTGTTTTCATGTAGCAATTATCTATCTCATGTTTTAACATTTATCTATCTTATGTTTTAGCATTTTATCTGATTTCAACTATCATATATCTACCTCATGTTTTAGCATTTTACCGTTTATCTGCTTTTTGTAACATCTGAAAATTAATGTACAATGGATGATAAAAATTGTTCAGACGTTGCACATAGCAGTCATTCTCTTTCAGATCAGTCACAGAGGGCAGTGCCCGAAGAGTCCGGTAGGTCGCAACAACAAATGTTAAATGTTTATCCAAATTCTGAGTCGTCGCAACAATTTATCCATTTTGATTTGGACCCCCAACTACAAGAGCTGTTAAATGCGCTTTACGCATACACACACCAAGATGGCGGCGCGCTACCAAGCAGCTCAGGTCCATCTACTACTTCAGCTTCCCCTACAGACGCTATCGACCCCATACACACGCCCCCTTCCGATACACCGCCACTGAGCAGAGTCGACATCGAAGCGTTGATACGAGATGGCGGAACCGTAAACGACTTTCACGTTTATCCGAGACCTTGCTTCAATAGCGTGGAACTGCAAAGATCCATGAATCTGAGAGAGATTAGAGCCACAGATTTAGCTTCGTATCACATACGCCTGCACGACACCATGAACGAAATGGTAACATTTGCCAGACAGATAGGTGGCGACAACAGCGTGAACAATTTCACACTAAGAGGCCCGAGTCTCAAATCTGATGTATCGGCAATTTTATCCCCAGGAAATAATTACGACGTCGCGTTATTTACAGATTTACAGATCGCTGGAGCTGTGCGAAGTCCCTTCATGCCTCAAACGTTCCACCATCATCCCCATCCCTAAGAAACCCAAAATTACAGGACTAAATGACTACAGGCCTGTGGCTCTAACGTCTGTAGTCATGAAGTCATTTGAAAAACTGGTGCTGGCCCACCTGAAGGACATCACTGGACCCTTGCTGGATCCTCTTCAGTTTGCCTACAGAGCAAACAGGTCTGTGGATGATGCAGTAAACATTGGACTGCATTATGTTCTGCAACACCTGGACAGACCGGGGACTTATGTGAGGATCCTGTTTGTGGACTTCAGCTCGGCCTTCAACACGATCATCCCAAACCTCCTCCTGCCCAAACTAAATCAGCTCTCCGTGCCCACCTCCGTCTGTCAGTGGACCAACAGCTTCCTGACAGACAGGCAGCAGCTAGTGAGGCTGGGAAAATACACATCCAGCACCCGTACAATCAGCACCGGAGCTCCCCAGGGCTGCGTTCTCTCGCCACTGCTCTTCTCCCTGTACACTAACGATTGCACATCTAAGGACCCCTCTGTCAAGCTCCTGAAGTTTGCAGATGACACCACACTCATCGGCCTCATTCAGGACGGTGACGAGTCTGCTTACAGACAGGAGGTAAAAGAGCTGGCCGTCTGGTGCAGTCTCAACAACCTTGAGCTGAACACGATCAAAACAGTGGAGATGATTGTGGACTTCAGGAGAAACCCCCCTGCACTCCCTCCACTCACCATCATGGACAGCACTGTGACTGCAGTAGAGGCATTCAGGTTCCTGGGCACCACCATCTCTCATGATCTGAAGTGGGACATTCACATTGACTCCATTGTGAAAAAGGCCCAGCAGAGGTTGTATTTCCTTCGCCAGCTGAGGAAGTTTAACCTGCCACAGGAGCTGCTGAAACAGTTCTACTCCACCATCATTGAATCCACCCTCTGCACTTCAGTAACTGTCTGGTTCAGCTCAGCTTCTAAATCTGACCTCAGAAGACTACAGAGAGTAGTCCGGACTGCTGAGCAAATCATCGGTTCAACTCTCCTATCTATTCAAGATCTGTACTTATCCAGAGTGAGAAAAAGGGCTGTCAAAATCTCTCTGGACCCCTCACATCCAGCACACTCCCTCTTTGAACTGTTGCCATCTGGTCGACGCTACAGAGCACTACGCACTAGAACGACCAGACACAGGACCAGTTTCTTCCCTCAGGCAATCCATCTTATGAACAGCTGACAATAACGGCGAACACACTCACTTTATATTTATATACACACACACTTTATTTATTTAACACCATACTTAGTATACACTTAAATATTGCACACAATATATGTATATACATAACTTTACTGTGTAATATACCTGCCTACAATTGTCATTTGTATACTATCATTCACTGTCTATATATTTGTATTTTTATTCTTTATTATGTGTTTTTTGTTCTGTCACTGTCATTCTGTTGTATTGCGGAGCTTCTGTCACGAAAACAAATTCCTCGTATGTGTAAACATACCTGGCAATAAAAAGCTCATTCATTCATTCATTCATTCATTCATTTACAGATCAAATTGAAAAAATTTTACAAAGCGACGAGCGACTATTGTGTGACGATATGGTCAAGATAGGAGCTACCGTGGCAATGAACAGACGGGGAGGTGGTCGACGCAAACTTAAGGATTTGGCTCTTGACCAGGTGATCAAAAGAAAAAAGACGAGCTTGTTTTGTCCTATGAATATCTCTAATAATCTGTGCTTCTCTATCTGTCTCGCACATTTTCTCGATCCCGCATTACCTGAGAGCAACCTGGAAAGACGCGCCGCAGTGATTCAAAATGACGCAGGGTTCTCTATTCAAGACAAGATTGGTCTTTGCGACATAGCGAAGTTTGAGAGTATTTTTGACGTCAAAATAGTTGTTTTTTACAGAACGATAGATGGACCGGTAGAAACCTTTTCAAATCAGAGGGTTAGGGTTAGGGTTAGGGCACCTCTACTTGCACGACGAACACTTTTACACGATTCTCAATCTAAAGGCGTTCATCGGTTCCAACTTCGTATGCAGGTTCTGCTATAAAGGGTACAACGATGTTAATCATCACCACTGTAACAGGATCTGCAACGTGTGTTTCGACCCCGATTGTCACAAACATCGCACAAGAACCGTGCATTGCGACGATTGTTTGCGATTCTGCAAATCCGATTACTGTTACAAAGCACACAAGAAGATTCCCCGGGGCAGAGACCGTGTGCCGTGTGATATGATAAAATACTGTAAATTGTGCAACAGACGCTACGATGTTTCGGGCGCTAGAGATAATCACACATGCAAGCCCGCCGGTTGCGTCCATTGCGGCGAAGATCTTGGGGTAGAGGGGATGCACCAGTGCTTTATTCGCCCTATAAATCCCAAGGATACTAGCGAGAAGTACATCTTCTACAATTTTGAAACCCGTTACGAAAACGGAAAACACGTCGCCAACTTTGTATGCGCAATCACTTTTCAAGGTGAGAAATTTGTAGCGGAGGGACCCTACTGCGTATCGTACCTAATCAACCATTTCAGGCAACGTAGATACAAAGGCTACACTTTCATAGCCCACTATGCGTCCAAATTCGATTCTTTTCTCATTTTGGAATATTTCTGCAAAGCGGGGCTCACGTTGGACATCATCATGCAAGGGTGTAAATTAATCTACATGTACGACGATGTGTATGCCCAGAGATATATCGACAGCTACTCTTTCATACCCATGGCCTTGTCTAAGATGCCCGCCGCGCTAAACTTGACCACGACGGAAAAAGGGTACTTTCCCCATCATTTTAACAGGGTGGAAAACGAGAGTTATGCAGGCCCCTACCCTGATAAAAAGTTTTACGGCTACGATAACATGACCGACAAAAACCAGGCAAAGTTTGACGAGTGGTACGCCACCGTTAAGGGGAAATTCTTTGACTTTAAGAAAGAGCTGAAAGAGTACGGCGTGAACGACGTGGTCTTATTACGCGAAGCTTGCATGAAATACAGCGACGCGTTCATCGCATGCACCGAGCTCGACCCCTTCAACTTTACAACGTTGGCTAGTTGTTGTATGGGCGTGTTTAAAACGCATTATCTCGACAGTAAGACACTGGCTCTTACGCACAACAACGCGTACGTTCAAAAGAGTAAGACGTACTCAAACGCATCGATCCAATGGCTCGAGTATGTTAAAAAGACTCGAAACTTGGACATACACCATGCCTTGAATCACGGTGAAGTGTCTATCGGTAAATATTACCTGGACGGGTTCGCGGAAGTCCAAGGTACGCGATACGGGTACGAATTTGCTGGATGTATGTTTCATGGCCATTCGTGTCGCTATCCCGAGCATTACACGCATCCCATGTTGGCCGTACCCTATGGCGTTCTCAGAAGACAATTTGACGAAAAGGTCGATATTCTGCAAAATGCGTACGGGTTAAAAATTGAGGTGATGTGGGAGTGCGAATGGACCAAAATGAAATGAGACGACCCCGCGGTAAAACAATTTATGAGTACCTACTCTGCTCCGGAGAGACTGAAGCCCAGGGACGCCCTTTTTGGCAGTCGTACGAACGCCTACAAACTCTATCACAAAACGGTGGAAGGAGAAAGAATAAGCTATGTCGATTTCACCAGCTTGTATCCCTTCTGTCAGTCTACGAAAACCTACCCCATCGGTCACCCCGAAATCATTTTCAACGATTTCGAGCCGATCGAAAACTATTACTGACTTATCAAGGCCGTAGTGTACCCTCCCCGTAAATTACTGCACCCCGTACTGCCGTATAGATGCAATGGAAAATTATTTTTCCCACTGTGTCGTACTTGCGCGCATGCTGAAAATCAGACGTCGTGCTGCAGTCACACTGATGAAGAAAGGGCGCTCTCGGGTAGCTGGGTCAGTATTGAGCTTTTGAAGGCCGTCGAGAAGGGGTACGTGATCGCTAGGATCGACGAAGTTTGGCATTTTCCCCAACGTTCTGATACGCTGTTTCGTGATTACGTGAAAACGTTTTTGCAATTGAAACAACAAGCGTCCGGTTACCCCTCAAACGTAGTCACGGACGCGGACAAAGCAAAGTACATTAGAGATTATTACAAAAAAGAGGGGATTCGTCTCGATCCTGAAAAGATCAGTTACAACCCCGTTCAGAGATCCATCAATATGCTACTGCTGAACTCTCTTTGGGGACGCTTTTCTATGCGCGAGAACCTTCCCAAAACGCTACTCGTGAAAAAACCTGAAGATTTCACCAGAATTGTTTTTAACGAAATCACCTCGCTGAAATATTTCACATTCATCTCGGACGACGTAGCTCTCATTCAGTTTCAAAAACCCGAAGGCGATTTGTGCAAAACAAATGACATTAACGTGTTCGTAGGGGCATTTACGACCGCTCACACGCGACTGGAGTTGTACGAACTCATGGATAAACTCGGCGATCGTTTGTTATACTCTGACACAGACAGCGTTATATTCGTTTCTAGGGATGGCGACTGGGATCCTCCGCTGGGGGATTATCTGGGGAAGCTGACGAACGAATTGGACGATGGTGATTTCATAACAGAGTTCTGTTCTAGCGGACCAAAGTCTTATGGTTATCGTACCGCTAAAGGAAAGGTAACCATGAAGGCTAAAGGAATAACCCTAAACGCCAAAAATTCTCAAACGATCCGATTAGACACTCTGATTGATCTGGTTGATGGCTATGCTAAATCGCGCCTCCTGGCGCACACTGAAAACATTGCGAGAGATAAAAAGCATCTCACGCTGCATAACAAATCAGTCGTCAAAAGGTTTAGAGTTGTTTATAACAAAAGAAGACTCTCGGGGAACTGCAACACCCTTCCGTATGGGTTCTGAACACAGGGGGATGCGGGAGGCTTCTAATTTTGATTTCAGACTCCAACACCCTTTCTCATGCGTCATAAGTGGCCCATCGAATTCAGGAAAGTCTTTTTTCGTTAAACTGTTGTTGGAAAATGCAACGAATGTGATTTCTAAGAAGATTGACCGCATTGTGTTTTTGTACGATTGTTGGCAACCTCTGTATGATGAACTGCTTAAAATGTACAACATTAAATTTGTTGAAGGAATACCACAGAGTCTGAATGATGATAATTTATTCCCGAACGATCAGAATTCGTTACTCGTGCTAGACGACTGTATGGACGAGGCTAGCGCAAACAAGGAGGTCCAAAAGGTTTTTACTCAGTATGTCCACCATCGAAATCTCAGCGCTATTTATATCGTCCAGAATTTATTTGCACAAGGTAAATCCAGTAGAACCATCTGCTTGAACACCAATTATTTGATTCTGTTTAAAAAACCCCGCGATGCCAACCAGGTCGCTGTGCTGGGGCGTCAAATGTATCCTGGTAATGCAAAATATTTTATGGAGTGTTATCACGACGCGACCAGCCAGCCCTTTGGATATTTATTGATAGACTATAAAGCGAAAACTCCTGAGCAATATCGTCTCAGAACCGGATTGCTTTCCGACAGCCAAGTGGTTTATCTCCCGAAAAAAAGAAGACCGTAATCGATCGTCATGTCTGCTCGACTTTGCAAACATTTGCCGCTGTTGAAGCTGTTACATAAAGCTACACCTAAACAGAGGATACTTATTTTACAATCGGCGTCCGACGAGCTCATTTTAACACTGTGCGAAGTAGCTCTTAACATCTTATATGGCACAATTCCGATTAGACCCAAAGACTATCGCAAGCTGAAAAAGAGAAAAGCGGAAATTAAATTAGTAGCCGATAAAAAAATCAGCCTGTCTGCCAAGAAACGCGTTTTGAACCAGAAGGGCGGATTTCTTTTGCCTCTCCTCAGCGTGGCGGTGCCCTTTATTTCCAGCTTAATAGCTTCTAGAACGGGTTGATTATGGAGTATGCGGAGAAAATGTATTTAGTGCCACGCCATCAGCTGGACAAGCTGAAATCGGAAAACGTTCGAGAGAACATTCAGCAAGTCGTCGAAAATGATCTGGACACTTCCATAAGAAACATTTTACTAAGGTCTGATTTGGATCAATATGAGAAAGTCAAACTTTACTCCAACATCCTGACGAGGTATTTAGCGGTCGTTAAACAAGGGGACCAAGAGAGCGCCGCTTTAACGCTATCTTTACCGCAAACCACCAGTACCATCGACGATCGCAAAGACGACAAAGACGAGGCAGCGATGGACGCTGTTGCTGACGAAGTGGTGAAGAACGTCCCCTCTAGAAGCGTGAAAAACAGTCGGTACATATTAGAAAAAATGACCAAAGCTAAAGATTTGTCTGCGTGGAACACATCGGGGGAGTTTGTGTTTAAGGGACGCGCTATTCCGGGGTCGCACATGCTCGATTTGATAAAAAGCATTACTAACCCCCAAAAGGTCAGAGACGAGCGAAGACCGTTGGGCTGGAACGAGTTTCTACAAGCCTTTGCTGAATTAAACATACCATTTTCTACAGTTCCGAGTCAACATGTTAGACGTGCGATTCATTCCTTAAGAGGAATGCCTTCGCGGTCCACCGCCCCGATAACTCATTCTAAAAAAGCTATGAAGCGTTTACACACGTCTACGCCGCGATCCGATGTTTCAGAATTAATGTTTAAATCGCCTTCTATTGAACGAAGAACATGGATGGAATTTTAATGTACAATTGCAGATTTTTATAATAAAAACAGTAAACATGGAATGTCTTTGAGCATTTATTTAAATACATCATATTCTCATTAATTGGAAAAGCATGCAAAAGAATTACAAGTCTGGACACACATATTCATTTTGTCCTTATCATATTTTTCATTCCTACGTAAGCGCTTCACAAAAAGCGAAACCATTCTATCATTTTTAATATAATCGTCGGTATAAAGCTTCATCACATCGCTATAGTCGCGACCTCTGATTAAATGGTAAAGAAAAAACACACAGTGCTGTCCACAAACATCCATTGTGAAATCCTGAACTTGTCATTCCGAATATAATATATTGTTGCTGTTGAGCACTAAAAAGTTTTTGATGGTGTATGGAAAACGTTCATCCTCCGGGGGAATTCCGAAGCTGTCGAAAAAATACGATGACCCCTCTCGATCGAAATAGACAGCCAGCCAGTGTTCGCCCGGCAACTCCGAAGGGTGAGTGTTGATTATAGCCATCGAGGGTAAGATCCTTAGCGGCCTTTCGGGAAGTTGATCGCACGGGAGCACTCCGAGGAAATGAGTGTTACATGAAATTTTGTCCATGATGGCCGTGAGTTGTAAAGTATTCATTTCGCTCAATAATAATCGACCATGACCTGTCTGCGGTTTGAAATTTGTATGATTGAATCAAACACTGCATAAATAATCATCGTGATGGTGCGGGGTAGCGGATTTTTAAATCGCGCTTACAGCCTGATGTTCCCAGACTTAACCAGCGATAGATGTTGTCCGCACTCTTCGTCGGGGGTGAGATTAAACGCAAACAGCGAGTATC